>NW_016157823.1:138986-156750 GCF_001687245.7 Rhagoletis zephyria | reverse complement strand
TTTTTTTTTGCTGTAGTTAACACAAAAATCCCATAAGATACATAGGTCGTGTCAGCTGACATAGTCGCTGATTTTCATGAAGCAAGACAATCGGAAAACACGTGTGGAAAGTGCTGCTCTTTTGCTTCTCTTTTAAAAAATTGTCGAACATAATTTGTATGAAAATAATGCGTAGCACCGGCAACAAAAAAAATCCAAAAATTAACGGTAAGTCTCATCGACTGCACTTTGCACTTTATTACACTAAAATTTCACGATTTTTTTACAAATTTTGCGGGGTAAAAATCTCGAGAGAAATATCCTACAGATTTGTGATGTTACTATAAGAATGCTGTTTAAGATCTGTAAGTTTTTGTGAAAAAAATTGGAACATTATTTTTGTCCCGTATTTGGCTCCCACAAATATGGTCAGCGTACCTATAACTCTCACAATGTGGCAACAGCGAAATTCGATTATTCTATCGAGCAATTGTATAATCGTTCATCTTAACTTGCCATTTGTGTTCTGTCATTTACATTGTTTTGAATTGTCTTGCGCCAAATAAACTATTGTTAGCTAAAGAAAGTAAGCATACGACTTTTAAAATAAAAGAACAGATATGTATTAATTAAACTGAACAAGGAAAACAGAAGTGTAAAGTGCGGCAAAGTGAATTAAACATACATATGTACTTCTAATGTACTGTGTGAAAGTGAAATATTCTTTTGTTAGTTGGCGGAGGGGCGAGGGCATGGCTCCTGATAAATCACTCACTAAAAAGAGTGCAGTTCAAACTTTATTAAAAAGTTATACATAACCCTCGGACCATTCCACAAACCACAGGGGAACCATTTCAAAAATGGCCATTTACAGAGGNTGTACTGTGTGATAGTGAAATATTCTTTTGTTAGTTGGCGGAGGGGCGAGGGCATGGCTCCTGATAAATCACTCACTAAAAAGAGTGCAGTTCAAACTTTATTAAAAAGTTATACATAACCCTCGGACCATTCCACAAACCACAGGGGAACCATTTCAAAAATGGCCATTTACAGAGGTAACTAGCACTTCGTACTGAAATAACCCAATTTACACAAGCAGTTACGTTTTTGAAAGAATTACATTTTCATTCATTTAAGGCAGATATTTATTCTCAATCTTCACTACATATTAATATATTGTATATATAGTGCATATTTACATTATATTTGACAGCTCAACTGCGCCGTTTAATTTTTATGCAAATGCGCAGACATTTTTGTAGTGATTTTATTGAATAAATTGCCGTTAATTAGTTTGAAGTAAAGCAATGTAAGTAATAACTAATAGTTTGTGAACGTGAACATAAAAATAGATTGATTAACTTGGTGTTTTGAAGCAAAATTAAAAGGTAGATAATAGGGGAACCCCCAAAATTTGTGTTAAAATTTAGTGTTTGATTTAAAATAAAATAAGTTATTTTGTACAAAAAAAAATAACCATATTTATCGTTAAATGTGGCACTAAACGGAAGTTCTTTTAAATATGATTCCACAACAATTTTATTTGTGATAGTTAAACGAGGAAAATGATAAATACTGAACTTACGTTAACATATTTAAATGCTTACCTAAAACAATTTTAAATATATTTTGCTTGCTCCTAAGACTTTTTTTCCCGAAGTTTCCGTCCGTGTTATAAATCATGCACACTTCTCGAGAAAATATAATATATTCTAAGTTTTTAGGCGCACTTCCATCAAGTAAATATTTTACGGCAGATACCTAAAAAGAAAAAAAAATGGACAGTAATATTTTATGCAAGATATACAAGATTTATAATTAGTAATTACATATTTTTCCTCATTAATTTCATTTATTTCAGCTTCCATCTTTTGAAGATCTTCTTCTGGTTTAAGCGAAAATGCTGTTGTTATGGCAGTTACGTCTTGGCGAGTTTTATTAAATGCTTGCAACTGAACTTTCTGATCGGCCATCATTTCCACTATAATCTTGTTCTGATTTTCTGTTGTTGCTGTAAAAAGTAAAAAAAAAAATACAATATTGCTAATAGCTTTATTCTTAAAAACTTGTTTTTAAAAAAGAGCTAACGATATATTAACAATGCGTATTAAAATCACCTTGCAATTTCGAAAGGTTTTCTCTTAAAATTGTTTGATCGGCCATCATTTCAGTGATTAATTGGTTTTGTCTTTCAATCNTACCTAAAACAATTTTAAATATATTTTGCTTGCTCCTAAGACTTTTTTTCCCGAAGTTTCCGTCCGTGTTATAAATCATGCACACTTCTCGAGAAAATATAATATATTCTAAGTTTTTAGGCGCACTTCCATCAAGTAAATATTTTACGGCAGATACCTAAAAAGAAAAAAAAATGGACAGTAATATTTTATGCAAGATATACAAGATTTATAATTAGTAATTACATATTTTTCCTCATTAATTTCATTTATTTCAGCTTCCATCTTTTGAAGATCTTCTTCTGGTTTAAGCGAAAATGCTGTTGTTATGGCAGTTACATCTTGGCGAGTTTTATTAAATGCTTGCAACTGAACTTTCTGATCGGCCATCATTTCCACTATAATCTTGTTCTGATTTTCTGTTGTTGCTGTAAAAAGTAAAAAAAAAAATACAATATTGCTAATAGCTTTATTCTTAAAAACTTGTTTTTAAAAAAGAGCTAACGATATATTAACAATGCGTATTAAAATCACCTTGCAATTTCGAAAGGTTTTCTCTTAAAATTGTTTGATCGGCCATCATTTCAGTGATTAATTGGTTTTGTCTTTCAATCATTTCTACAATATATAACAAAAAATATTATTACTTGATGTATTAAGGTATTAAATACATTTTTAGTAGCCTACCTTTGAACTGGATACATAGATGACATGGGGCTTTCGTGATACGATTTGAAAAATAAAATGTTTACCTTGAGAGTTGTATCTATTTAAATAATCAAACATTCTGACTACTCTTTTATACTCACAATTTTTTAGTTCGTTTCCTACAAAAGCATGTGATCTCTGTAGTTTTCTCGGTTCGTTCTCCATATTTATATTATTTTTTGTACTAGTGTTTGTATCTGTATTTTATTTTGTATGTATTAATTAATTTTTTTTTGTTTTACTTTTAAGTGCACTCATGTAAAATTGGCATTAAAATAACTTTACTTTCATATAGCAGCGACAGAAGTTTGCAGCTAATTCTATCTGTATTATATATTTCCTCTGTTTCTTCTAGTATATTATCGGCAGTACAAATGCCTAGTGCCGATATTGAATCTAATGGCTCTTCAAAAAATGGAAGGATATTATTGAAACGGCGCCCTATTACTATGGTTTCATTATTTTCTTCACGTTTGAATCCAATAATTTTGAAAGGTATATAGGGCATTAAAAGGCATACATTATTCGGAGCTGTTACACTTAGGGAATATTCGTTAGTTGAGTAGCTATAAATGATGAACTTTTTTTCTCTAATCCCTAAAAGTTTTTGTTCCTCTATTAAATTTGTATGACAATTTCTTTTGTACAATTGCTGCAAAATATCAGTGGGCTTGCGCACATCTTTTTTAATCAATTGTAAGTGGTTTTCGAACTCGTATGCAGAGAAGTTATATAGCATACCATGCTGCCTGACACAAGCACATAGGTGAAGCAAACTGTGAGCATTGTATGTGTGTCACTTTATGGTCCAAAAACTGCTCCAAAGTTATGGACAAAATGCTTTAATAACCCTTCTGCTACTGCGATGTTATTTTGGAAATTTTTTGGGCATGACAATAACCTTATTGCGCAATGTAGAAGCAGAAATGCAAAGTAAAAATCATCACCAACATTATTTTTTAAAACTAAAACACCTGTGTACAGTAAAAATTGGCGAAATTCTGTAGCTTTCCAGTTGGCAAGTTCCTCCAAACCACGGGGCAATCTTGCAAATTCTTTGGTAATATTTTTTTTTAATGAAATCAATAATTTAGATATATTTAACTTGCTCGAGTTTGAAATTTTTTCGTTTACTTTATTTTTAAAAAGTTTGCTTAGCATTTTTCTGGTTACACCCAAATCAATGACATGCATGGGATCTAAAGGGACTTGGCGGATCATTTTTAAATTTATTTCTTCGAAAGGTGTCTTGGTTTTAAGGAAACGTGGTTGATGTTGATTTTTAAATTTTCTTTCGGCGAAATCATCGTCGCCTATAACTTCGGCGATTTCTGTGCTGTAAGTTAAAACATTATGTATTTTTTTTGCAACTTGTTTGCATTTCGAACAACCATGTGCTGAAGAATGGTGAGCGATACCACAAGTAAACGACTTCGCTGGTGCGTCACAAATTACCGCCCGTATCTTAAATAAGATTTCTTTGCCATTGACTGCTATACCATTTTGCTGTTAATCTAAAATTTCTTGGACAAATTGGTTTAAAAACTCGCTAACATCATTAGGTTTTTGCTTCCCAACATAGATACCAGCAGGAAAAACCTTTATGTTTTTAATATTAACTACTCTAACTAGTATCGGCCAAAGCTGCATATTTGAGCTCTTAAATATCGGCAAACCATCAATATTAATATCACAAATAATTTCAACGAAATTTTCTAAAATATGTGCCGCCTTCAATAAACCTTGCTTTATACCGAAATGTGCATATTGGCCAGGTTGCACAGCCACTACATTTACTCTTGAAGTACTTTTTTCCAGAAGCGTTGATGGAGAAAGGGGTACATCTATGCCATTACTTCTTAAAAGGCACAATAACTCTCTCATGTTTTTATGAGATGTTCTACTCTTAATGTGCCATTGCCCTAGATCATTTATTAGTTTAAACGTTTGGCCAGTTGTCCCACCGAATTGTCCATGTGAGGAAACTTCTCTATCTGTCGGTATATGATTAACCAAGTCAACCGAGTCAATATTTTCTAAGCCAATTGCTTCATCGGTATATTGAATTTGCGCATTTGCCTTATTTGCATTTTCAAATCTTAACGAGAACTTTTCCCTTTCTAATTTTATAACTCTTCTTCTCTGTCGTGCACTGCACTGCATATTTGTTTATTTATTTAATAATTTATAATATCAATTTTAATTTATATTATTCACCAGTAAAACTCACTCTTCCTTTCTGCAAACTCAATTTCACTTTTATAAATTCTGTATACCAAAGCGTACACTTGAAACCAGTTGCGCAGTTGCATTATACCAGAGTTGCCATTACAGAATTTTACTGAATCTAGGTATGTTGAAAGATGTTTGTTTAAGCACATGGAACTGACACGCGATATAGCAAGTAAAAAATTTAACATACATAGGTGATTTTAATAGTTCTCAAAAAATATATACTTCTATAAGTTCGCTTTATTTATTATAAATTTATTTATTTTTAATGAAATCATTTAATTTTTCTCTCTTGGCAACACAGCGCAATAAACATCGTGTAGTGATTACGATCGTTAAAACACGAGCAATGATCGGATAACAATAAGGTGGTGTAGAGACACGGAGTTGGTCCGCTACTGCATTACAGAGGAGCATTTTGTAAGTAATCCAATATGACACAAATGGACCACATGGTCCTACGATTTTTGCAGGGTTCCTCTCAAAATTAAATGTCACTTTGCTCTCTCACTTTCCTCTACTTTGCAAGTTTTTTGCGTACGCGAATGCAAAAAGCTGATAGTTTTTGATAACTTTCAATATTTAACAGGTACGCGAACGCTACTGATGGATGAGCGCAGTTGCTGTATGGCTAATGTGATCAACTATTTCATAGCTCGTAGAAGTACAGGTTAGGTTGGGTTAAGTTAACGCCGCGAGCCGATTACGAAATTTCAAATGCAGTGCTTGTTCAGAAGTGCGTGCAAAAAAGCCTCCATCTTAGCCTCGAGAAGGTTGGACAGGCTAAAAGAAAGTGTGGACATGATTCCTCTTCATCTTGCTCTTGACAGCTGATAAAAGGGATCAGTTGAAGTTCCTAGTCTCACCGCATGAATACCAATCGCACAATGGCCTGTCAGAACCCCCATCACTAGCCCTTGAGAGGTAACGTGTTTTAAAGTGCCCTACAAAAACATTTGCTGCATCAGAGAAACGTCTTCTTTTCCTTTTTTTATGTCACAAAAGGACCTGTTTTCCCTTAGCCCAATAGCAGTTCGTGCTGCGACAATTTTGTCTGCAATATCCGCAGGCACCGTGTTCAACATATGTATGTTAAGCGCCATTGCAGGTGTGGTTCCTAATGCTCCGCTAATTCCTATTTTACAAGTGTAGCCATCTCTAGTGAGTTTGACCAGACAATGAATGATTTAACTTAGGCGAGAGACCTCACCTTTTACCCATCTCGCCTACCCTATACTCAATGTTAGTCTTTGACGACAGCCACCGTTGATCGCCCACCTAGTTACCAGGTTCAGGTAACCTTGAGCCAGATCAAAAAGGGTGTCTAGAAAACGTCCGTTAACCAAAAGTTCCACATCATCTACTCAGGCGATCACCCGACAGCCCAATTTTTATAGTTTCTCTAGAAGGTCGATTACAACCGCAATCCGGTTTACCAATGTGTGTAGGGCGGTTTTCACCGACTTTTTCTTGGAATAAGTGCATGAAAGACAGTCAAGAGGAATCGCGTTTCTTATATACAGGCCTATCAGTCTCTTTAGCGTTTTTAGCACAAACGAAGGGAGGCTAATTGGCCTGAAATACCTAAGAGAAACATGTGCGCCTTTTCCGGCCTTTGGGATGAACGCAACACTGACTACCCTCCAAGCCGTGGGGATGTACTCGGTCCTCACGCAGTTTGCATAAATGGATTTCAACCAATTGCACGACACCTTCAGAGCCCTTTGCTGATGCGCTGGTATGATGCCATCGGTTACCGGCGACTTTAATGGTTTGAATGAATTTATCGCCCAGGCAACGTGACGATCGTCCAGAAGATCGGAGAAGTACAGGACTTGAGAGAGATTCTGAAACCAGTTAGCTAGAATCTTCGAATCGCTATCGCACTTTTTGACGCAACAACATTTATATAATGCCTCAAAAAGTGCGATAGTGATTGTAAACTTGTCGCTTACGGGTTACAAAATCTCTCTCCTGAAGTACAAAATATCGCAGTATGTACGTTTGACCGTACTTCGAAGTACGAAGTACAAGAGCGAAAAAAAAGTACTGTACTTCCGAAAGCAGTACGGTTGGTCACATTATGTATGGCGGGCCGTTTGTTGGATGAGTTCACTCTTTATCGTATCTAAGCGCTATATGTGGTCATAAAAAGTACTCTACTCCCTGGCGTTTTATGTACTCAAAGGTAAGCGCGTGTTATGCGATGACTTTTGTGGTCAACATTTATTAGAATGCCGCAAAAAAGTATAAAAAGAACCTTGCCACACGCAAGCAAATCTAACACGTACATACATACATACATACATATGTACATAAACCGTATATGGGTCTGAGCGCAGCGGGTTGCAAATCGTTAACATTCAAATTCTAATTCAAATTTCTCCAACATGGACATACTTACATATTTACGTACGGACATACCTATTTACACCTAAGTAGGTATTCTGCATATGACCAAATGCCAATCAACACGGTTTGAGTGCAGGATGTTTGTACGCTTATCACTTTATTGGTGGTCGAACGTGGGGAGTAGGTAGATAATGATATTCAAATTCCCTAATTTTTTTAATAACATTTGAATGCATTTTAACACAATAAAATTGTCGTGTTGTAAGTACATATGTATGTATGTATATTCATATATCAGTTAAAGCGACTCCAGCGTCATACATACATACTAGTTGCAATTAACTTTGTGATGGCCAGCGGCATTCATGTTAACGGTGTTAACGGACTTGTGGCACGACTTGCGTTTTTGACAGTTCTTTGTGCCCAAGTTACATACGAAGGCAGTTTCTACCCCCTGCAGATGTTAATAGTAGGTATTAAATGTGAAATTTTTATAACTTTCTTAAAATTAAGATCACTTAAATTGGTGTGTGGAAAAGCAACTGTTTATGCGCACGGCTTTGATGCTGAATATTTTGTGATGATAAAATGTTTATATGACAACTAAACGGGAATTTATTTGCCGTAGCAGAAGTAAACAAATAATTTCACCAAACACATATTAAAAAAGTTAAGAAATTTAAATTACTGAAATCCATTTCAATACATTTCCGTAAAAAACGTTTCGGGACTTACATAGATATTTTCTTGGGCGTATATGTGAAGGTTTCTGGCTCTCGATACACGCGAGAACCCAACGTAGAGTTGTCCGTACGACAAACATGGAGTACCCAGATATTTTCCTGTTTATCCTTCGCTTGTATTAATCGTTATCGCGAAGGCTACTATTAACGGAAACTGCAAAAGTTTAAACTGAATTGACATGTTTATTGGAATTATGGGAATTCGTGGTATCAATACTGATTGTCCTTAGCACTTTCGAGGTGCATCCAGGTTACACACCAATGCAACTGGCACCCAAACCTTTAATTCCAGTTTGTCGGAAGGCACCCCTGACAGCTTTAAAGAGTTCAGAAACTCTATAGGATATTCTAGCTCTGATCCAGGACTGCCTGAACTTAGAGGTTTTTACGCGAACTTGCAAGAAGTTAGAGGAAAAATGTTCCCGTTTTCCAAAATTCTGTAAATGAGAGCGATTTTGGAGAGTTGTGTAGAGAATGAAGTTGCGAGACTTTACTCACTTTTTACTCTTAATTCAAATAGTAATTTTGCTGTTTGAGATTTTTGCAGGATTCTACACGAAAATATTGGATCAAAGCTATTGTTGCATCCTCATTTGCCATCATTGTATTAACAGATGTTTGTGGTCGCCTTACCAGAATTTTCATATTGAAGTTTCCCTCTGATTCATTTTTAGGTGCCAAGATTGTTCGTTCGTATGGGATGGTTATGATTTGTTCAAGTTTTATTCTAAATAAGGAAAAACTTTACTTATCTATTAGATAATATTCCGAGCATTGATTGCCTTGCGGTCCTCACCGGTCTCAAGGAGGCCTTGAGCAAAGAGTCCGGACTCGATCATTGTACAACTGGATTTTCATCTTAGTTTTGAGGTTCAATATTTCCTTCTTTGCCCAGAATGGCACGCACTTATCTCGTCTGCCGCAATGCCGCCTGCTAGCAATGCGACTACTCCTCCCATCAGCAAACAGCTTCCTGGATATTTGTCCCAATTTTAAATTAATTGTATTGTTGCAACATAGCCCCGCCACCACTGTTTTCGCTAATGTTGCAAGTTGGTGTATCTTGAGTTGCCCCGGTCCAAGAAATGAAGGCCCCTTCTCCACCCTCCACGCGGCTCCCAATTTTATGGAAAATTTGCCTTTGCTCGGATAATAGTTTAGGTTCTGTTTCGGTAACTTGATCCGCCTAGTTCGTGGTGTAATAATGCAAATCCCCGAATAACTCATTGGACAGTTCTCCCGTTGGTTGAGGAGTGGGCATGCAGAAACCGCACATCCGTTTTCCGATTGAGAAAACTTTATCCTCAATTAGTCTCAGAGCCTCGGTGAAATATACATCGTCGCGATGTCTTAAAAAAGCGGTTTAATAATTTTCCCATAGTTGCAAGAGGTTTGAAAGTCCGCAAAGCTTACTAAAACCTCTCCCGTTTGACATCTACTTTTAAATATTTCATTTAACTTGTTGATAAAATTAACTCCTTTAAAAAATATTTTTAAACGAAAACATTTCTCAACCCTCTCTCATTTGATACCCATATTGAAACATTTCGTTCAACCTTTTAAGTAAATCGATTTTGAATTTCTTAAAAGATGGCAACCCACTTCTAAAATATTTCGAAATAAATTTGTTTTAAACCTCTTGCATTTGGTACCCATACTAAAATATTTCATTTAAATGCCTAACAAAATTGAGATAAAATAATATATTTGTAATAAATTGTTTTTGAAACTATTGTTTGACACCTACATTGTTTTAATATTTTATTTTACTTAATAAATAGTTGGTTTTAAATGTTTTTTGGAAAAAAATTCTATATGTTAATCCAGATCATAGGCTATGTAAAAGTGTGCCAAATTCCGTAGGGAAGTCAGCGGGGTAGGCATGCATGCACGGTCAGCGAAATCGAGGGGTTTTGTTGACGTTTCGCTTTTATCGAATTCACATTTGAATTTTTTTACTTTCGAGTTCGCTATTCGTTCCGCTTTATAAATGAGGACGAAAGAATTGACCAAAGAAAATTTAGGGCTTAAATGTAAAAAAAAAAACGCAAGAAGCGCCGCAAAAAAAGTCATCGTGTTAATGCACGAAGATTTTCGAAGACTTTTTTAAAGGAGAATGCCCAAAAAGCGCAGGGTGAAAAGTAGTCGTGTAAATTGGTTCAAACACACTCACTCACAAACTTTCATACACAAATTCATAATATAAAAGTATGTTTAGAAATAAAAAATATCTCAATCAAAGCTAGTTTGTTAATCACCCCATTAACACAGGCAAATCTCAGATTACTAGCCGTCAAATTCGTGGTGCTTGTTATTCTCGCAACTCAAGGAAAAGTTAAGTTTCTTCTCTGTGCCACCGTGATCACTTTTTCTGCTATATTAGGCAATTTAAATATATTTTTAAAAATACGTTTAAAAACCTCATTTCCTTGCGAGCGTTAATTTTTGTTTACTTTAGCATTTGACATTTCTCATCTTCTTCGCAAAAATAATCGATAAATCTGGGTTGGACACCGAAAAGTTATCGGTTTAATCTGAGAAGAAACGATTGATTTTTTTGGTAAACGCTAAAATTAACGTTACAATGCATCATTGTTTTAATCTTTTCATTTATCCTCTACTTCTTCGGCATACTAAACGTTACATTCTTCCTTGTGGGTCATTCCACTGAAAAGAGGAAAATGACATAAATTTAAATGACTAGATTTCATTAATCTGTTAGAAAATATAAAAATAAAAAATCGAAAGAAATTATAATTTTTTTCTATGGAGGCTTTTATTTTATGCATAACTACATTTTTTTTTAATATTTCTATTAAGATTATTAAACCTCGTTCTTATTGGAAACGAAAGCATATAATTCATATTTCACAACACAAAAACATCGCTCGTGAAAATTAAGTGTTTATGCTAAAATTCATCTTTGCGTGCACAAGGGTAAAATAGAGTTATTTGCAGTGTTCCACCAGTTACATTCATTCAAATGATAGTTACATAAAACTAAGAAATCGTTTGGTATTCTTGTTAGAGCAATTTTATACATTAGTTATACAGACAAAATCTTAGCGGCATAGTTTTAGGCTCAAATTTGTTGACAAATAGTCAAAGTTGATTATTTGTCAATTGCACAGAATTGGGAGTTAATTTACATAAATTTTATTCCTAAACTGTTACTTAGGACGTTTATTTAATTCAGTATCAGTATTAAAGCCTGAATGCCTCATAAGGCATTTAGATTAGTGTCAATTTTGAATTGACTTTTCCGCTTTGTTTTAAACTAATTTGAAATTTAGTGCTTTTCAGCTTCAAATTACCTTTATTATAATAATTCTTTATATCATAGAAGTATAGTTTAGCTGTAAAAGTGGTATAAAGAAGAGATGCCTGGCTGTTTACTATACATATATAAAATTAGACTTCCAACTTTCTCGAAAAATATAGATGAGAAATAAATCCTAGATGTTGAGCTAAGTTGAGATCTTTTTTTTTCCAGCAACGTCTCAACGTCAGTTACATAGTCGATTACTCCTTCTGACTCTATGTCTAGTTTGTTCAGGTTCGTTGGGTAACATATCTCAAAAGCAAAATATATATAGCAAAATTTGCTTGAGCTCCAGCGCTTTTATCCCTGCTTTCTGATAGAGCCTTGGTTACGAACACAACATCAGATAAATTTGGGCATTTTCTCAATGTATGTACCAAAAAAAAAGAGAGCCGATAAGTCAATTTGATCTATCGGCCATTTGTTATGAAAGTGCTGAATTTCTGGGAATGGGTAGAAAGCTACCATTCAAATTTTATACTATTTTCAGTTAAAATAATGCAAAATTAGTTCCCACACAATTACATATGATTCGCACTTGCAGCTAAATCCCAAAAGAATTGTAATATTATTCTCCATATGACTCTCTCTCAACTCCTATATATCGTAATATGGAATTAACTCAGCGAGTTTCTCACGAACACAAATCCAATCACCTTTCACTGCTAAAAAGATTTTCGTGAGAAAAACTTCATGCACTTGTTTCCCTTTTGCAAACCATTCGTCGACAAGTGTATGCGCGCATGTTCTACTCGTATGTACGTACACATATTACAACCGATCCACAGTACATTTTGAGGAAAAATGTCAGGTCATAAATTTTTTGGTAACATTTTAATTTGTAACAGTGCGACCACATTAATTTTATGCCTATACGAGTGTGTCAATGACCATTAATTTTCGCCCTCAATTGATTGAATTGAAATGGTACGCTTTGAATCAAAGCCGGTGGGCCATTATGAGTGGTAGGTAATCAATATGGAAGGGGCGAACCACCCCAGTAAACAAAGAGCTCACATGTAGATATTGATTTGTCATTAATGTTGTCATGCAACACCCTAGATGTGAGTGTGCATAAATGCATATGTATGTACGTACATGCATATGTATGTACAGTACAGTGAGAGTAGCAGCAAATAGAAAAATAAATATGTGATTGGGACATCTGATGCGAATCCCTGTGGATTAAATGGCACTCGTATGTGGCAATTTCAATAATTGCCGTAACAAGTGTAAACTGCTGAGAGGGGGAAGTGCGGAAAGTGATTTATTGAAAAAGGAAAATGCTTATTAGGCAAGTACATATGCACCACTACCTGTATTTTAACACAAAATTTCAAATAAAACGCTAATTTTTGTTAACAAAGAGGGCTATATAAATATGTACATATATACTTACTTTCATACTTGCATTGCGTAAAACCCTTTTAATTTTCGAACATTTAATTAGCCATTAAAAAAAGGTAAAAGTTGACCTTAACACATATAACTGATTACCGAAATTTTTAACAAATTAATTCAGCTCTCATTTAGTAATACACTAGCTCTTAAATTTTATTAAAATACAGCGATTTTCGCGGCAGCCAAAAATTGTCCTTTAATTTGCTTAAATACTCCCAGCAGACAAATCGCTCAAATTTTGCGCTTCGTTGTATACGCTTCGTCTTGGGCACAAGAAAACTTTTTGACAGTTCGAGTAAAAATTATACTTAATTACATTTTAATAATCTATATTGCGCTTTTTACAAGTTTTAAAACAAATTGCGGTTTACTAAGCACTCCTCCTCTCTGATGTGCTGTCATATGCGTGCAACTTTCCTGGCATCGCATCATCAACATCATGGCAATCATCCCTAAATTAGG
Organism: Rhagoletis zephyria; assembly: GCF_001687245.7. NCBI lineage: Eukaryota > Metazoa > Arthropoda > Insecta > Diptera > Tephritidae > Rhagoletis > Rhagoletis zephyria. The sequence continues at coordinate 143,374 of NW_016157823.1, read as the reverse complement.
GGTTAGCTCGTCATGCTGAGAAATATTGGAAAGTTTTGCAACTTAACCACAAATTAAGTGAGTGGCATATCGAATTTTTGACCACGGTTTTTTTGTTCCGTATTCGTTGTTAAAAAAAGTTGTTGGAAAGAACGCTAACTATGTACATGAGAAGGAGGGAGGATTGTAAATAAATAAGTTTGAATATTGTGCTTTACAATTTTGTAGTTTTTTTCGTGCTGTTATTGAAGTAGTAGTTATATATGTATGCATGTTAGGGCGGGTCAATTTGTATGGATCGATTTTTTTCGACATTGTTCCCAGCATATTCGGATTCTTCATAAAATTCTAAGAAAAAAATTCCTCCAGACCATAGCTCTAAAATCAATTTCGAGCCTGCGCATTTTTAAAAGAAGATATCTTTAATTAATACTAAGTCAATATGCAGATTAATATTTACTAAAGTGTTACGAATGTTTTTTATTTTTTAATAAAAACTTATGCTCCGGAGTTTTGTGATATGAAAAATTCATTTCTGATATCTATTTTTGATTTAAAGAACCGCAAGATGGCGCTTCAAAGCAAATCTACTATATATTTGTGGAAGTATGTATGTATGTATGTGGTAGGTTGCAGCCTAAACGGATGGACATAATCGAACAAAATTTTGACAGAGTATTACCATGGCTCCTGGACCTATAATAGGGTAAAAAAAATTGGGACTCGCAAAGGGGTGGGATCTGGTTTCACCTCCCACCTCATAGGCGTAAAATTTTGAATTAACTCTAACTTCGGAATTATAGTCACATGAACTCGAAATTTGAAATGCACAGATACCTATGGTAGGTGCTTATAGAAAGGTATATATAAATGAGTTTGTGAAAGGGGGCGTGGCACATCCCATAGGTGTGGAATCTTTTATCAGCTATAACATCAGGCAGTATTAGTGATCTCAATGAATTGGATTTTGAAGATTTGTTATAATTGATCAACGTGAAATTCAAATAAATTATAGATGATATGAAGTTCACCGGGTCATCTTCTAGTCTTCAAAATATATATTAAGTTAATATACAGATTAATATTTACTAAAGAGTTATGAACGTTATTTTTTTAATACATTAAGAAAAAAATAACTATGATTTAAATGAGTGACACACAATGGCAAAAAAAACATGTATTTTATGTAGAATATACTTTATATTTTGACTTCAGCGCCAATTCAGGGTCAATTTATCAGAAATTTATGATTTATTATTTCAACCACATCGCCAAATTCGAACAAATCGGACCATAAATACGGTTTTTCGAAATATCTCGACCTTGGCACCACCTAGGAAGACCATTTTATGCAAACATGATTCTACTTACATAGCCAGTATATATTTTAAAAAGCAGACAAATCGGCCCGTAAATACGTTAGATATACAACTTTTATTTTTTTTGTCGTGGTGGACCTTCCACTGGAAACACCCATATATGTATATATGTATGTAATTTTTTACTATTGTAACAGGAGAAGTTACTGTATGTATTTTTTTTATATGTACAGAGTCGAACAAAAGTTTTGGCAAGTGAATTTTTCGCAATATATGCAACGTTTTTAATTTATTTCCTAAATTTTTTATAAAAACATAGTTCAGACTACACCATAAAACATAAAAATAGAATCTCTAAACTTTGTGAAAAACTCAGGAAAATTCAATAGATCTGCATACTAATTTGCTATTTTATATTCAGATTTTCAAGCAACTTCAAACTTGCACTTTGTTAAACTAAAATAGAATGGACTATTAAACTGCATACTTGGAATTTTTTGTAAAAAATCCGAATAGAAAGTTGCAAATTAGTGTGCAAATTTATTAATTTTTAGACATTTGATTTTTATGTGTTTTGGTGTAGTATGAACTAGGTTTTTATAAAAAATTATCGGTAATAAATTAGAAACTTTGCCTATATTGCAAAAAATTCATGTGCCAATACTTTTGTTCGTTACTGGAAGTAAATAAAACTTTAACTCTAAAAAACCAAAAACAATAATATTTTACAATATTTCAAAATTATTTTTCGAATCATAAATTTGTTTATGATTAACAGTGTATTTATACTTATTTTGGTTTTAGATCCTTTTTACTTTCAACACGAGGTATCTTTTTTCTACTTTCTATTGTCATAGCCATAACTCCCTCTCTGTTTTTATCAATCACTCGTCGAGAAACACTGGCTAATAATTGAACATGTCTTTCTGTTCCTTGAATATGTGATGGAATTTTCGGATCTATAAGTGGTAAATCATCATGTTCTAGGTAGTCCAACAAATGTTCGTAAGGAATATTTTGTGTAAATGGCGGTTCTAATATGTTTTCATCGTTCATAGATCTATCATATTAATGTATTCTGTGCAATTGAAATTATTTGCGGCTTTTTGTACTCTCTTAGGGTACCTGAGTTATACAAATAATTACGAAAATACAATATTTTTCTTATAGCTTTGTCACGTATGGCTTTTCTTTCATCAAACAACATTGCTAGTAAGACATTTTCAGAATGTGCATAATATGAATTATTTTGAACAACTGTATCTATAATTTTCTTCAAATTTGGACTTAAAAACCTTGTCCACTGTATAAATTTTGATAATAATACACTACCATATACAACAGAACTATAATACTTGACACTAAAATACATTGGAACATAAACTTTCATTATGTAAGTTGCTAGAATCTTCAAATTGTGGTTTGGTTTATTCGTTGACACATACAATCGTAATATTCTGCTAGCTCTTGTTATCCAGCGAGAATGTGATGATGGTCCTGTTTCATGTTAGCCAAATCGGCTGGACATACACCATTGGAAATTGCGTTAGCCATTTTGTACAAGTACTTAACATCCGTAGATAATTCACACTGAAGTTCTTCGTCCATAGCAGGAGGCATATTTTCTAGTAGTATATGTTCAAAGTCAGTTGCAACCTGTGTTTACAATAAAATATAATATTTGTTAGTAGCGAAATAGTTACAGCTTACACACATCGAATAATTTTTTTTTCTATAAGAACTACAAAACAATAAAAAAATATTTTAAAACATACTTGTAATGTTTCACATTCTTGGATCTTTTATCTAACTTTCCAGTTGTTGATCTAGGTCCAAATGTAATTGCTTGGTCTAATGTTTGATATAAATGACGAAACGGGAGCTCGTTGAAATGTAGCAAGCATACGAACCAGTGCAATGGTTTCTTTAAATGAAGTTCGAATCTGCGCAAAACGCCATTATATGTTCCAGTGTTAGCAGGTTCACCATCACTACATATGCCAATTAAGTGTTCAAGTGATATTTGTTTATTATTAAAGAATTCAAATAATTGTTTCTGCTTAGATTCCGCATCTTCTTTGGTCAATTCTACATATCCAATTAATACTGTGTTTGGTTCTCTTGCAACTACTAAATGAGGCTCTTTTACCATGTTTTGATGATATTTTTGATTAATTGTTTGTTGTGTTAATGAATCATTTTTCCGACCATCGAAAGAAAATGCTTTTAAATTAGATTCAATACGTTGTTTACTTAACACTACGTCTCTATATTTAAGCCTTTCTCTGGCAACCTTACGTTTGTCCATAATAATAAAATCACCCTTTTCATCTCTTATGTTTAAGTCTTCGAGAAGTGCTGTGGCTATACATGCAGCTACTCTGTCGGAAACTCCAAATCTATCGCACATCATAACAAAGTTTGGTATGTTGTATCTTGCAGTATAAGGACCACGTTTCATTGCAGAAGAGTTGTTGTGTAGCTGATGGTAATTCATCGATATCCATAAGCATTTCTTGATGTATTTGGCTGATATGTTTGATCGTCATTGTCTGTTGCAATTGTTGGTAATTCTGTTAGCACTTCATCTGAAGTAAATGGCAAATATTCTGGTATTGTACGTTTTCTTTCGTTATGTTGATCAAACATGAATTCTGTTAGATTTTCTGGAATTAGTCCACAGGAGCATTTTGTTGTTTGTAAACCACATTGGCATTTTCCAATGTAAAACAATTGCTTTAACGAATATACGAGTGATTCGAATTTGTTCTATTTTTACACTTATTATCTTTATGATAACTATCGATTAATCTATTTAACTTTTTGACAATATTATTTCTGCTCATAATTTCAATATTTAATTTGCACCAAATTTCAGTTAATTTATCTACTACATTTGGAGTAAACGATTTATATGAGAACATCTTTCTACTAGATTTAGCTTGATCACTGAGAAAAAAATAATACTGTAAAATATTGCCATTATCTGGTAAATTAATATCACTCAATTCACTTGATTCACCAAAGGACATAATATCTGGTCGAGGCATAGTTAATGCTTGTAACTCTGATTCAGAGTTTTTTGCTGAT
>NW_016157823.1:0-138961 GCF_001687245.7 Rhagoletis zephyria | reverse complement strand
TATCATCTATAATTTATTTGAATTTCACGTTGATCAATTATAACAAATCTTCAAAATCCAATTCATTGAGATCACTAATACTGCCTGATGTTATAGCTGATAAAAGATTCCACACCTATGGGATGTGCCACGCCCCCTTTCACAAACTCATTTATATATACCTTTCTATAAGCACCTACCATAGGTATCTGTGCATTTCAAATTTCGAGTTCATGTGACTATAATTCCGAAGTTAGAGTTAATTCAAAATTTTACGCCTATGAGGTGGGAGGTGAAACCAGATCCCACCCCTTTGCGAGTCCCAATTTTTTTTACCCTATTATAGGTCCAGGAGCCATGGTAATACTCTGTCAAAATTTTGTTCGATTATGTCCATCCGTTTAGGCTGCAACCTACCACATACATACATACATACTTCCACAAATATATAGTAGATTTGCTTTGAAGCGCCATCTTGCGGTTCTTTAAATCAAAAATAGATATCAGAAATGAATTTTTCATATCACAAAACTCCGGAGCACAAGTTTTTATTATAAAATAAAAAACATTCGTAACACTTTAGTAAATATTAATCTGCATATTGACTTAGTATTAATTAAAGATACTTTCTTTTAAAAATGCGCAGGCTCGAAATTGATTTTAGAGCAATGGTCTAAAGGACTTTTTTTCTTAGAATTTTATGTAGAATCCGAATCTGCTTGGAACGATGTCGAAAAAAAAATTGACCCGCCCTAATGCATGTATATGTATATATGTATATAATTCAAAAATTGTGTCATGGGGATATTGGGAGTTTTTCTTCAATTCGCTCTTCTTGTTCACTTGTGGTACCTCGCGTCACGTAGAGATTCACATACTTTGTCAATCTCTGGATATGTAAATCATAACAAAGAACCATAACCTGAATAGAGCGCCAGGAAAATAAATTTAAATAAAAAAACAATGTTGTGAGATATCAAATTGACTCTAGTTTCATTTTGCAGCTACATTCATGCAATTATGTATCGAATAGCATGTCGGCTTCGCTGCCAGCTGGCTGGGCATGCGGTCGGCCCAATTTATGATGATTCGGACCAATATATGTCATTAACCGGACCAAACAGTAAACTTTTGTGGATGCATTGATGCTTGGTTGAACACTGTTGGCCAAGTTAGAGACTTTTGACCAAAACCGGCATCTTGTTCACTCACTCACTGCGTTGTCTAAGATTCCAATTCGTGCGTCTCAGTATGCCCGTAAAAAACGCCTTCAGCTTATCGGTGCCAAATATTTCTCAGTGTCCCCTCTGTCTGGTTGTTGGCTTAAGGTCCAAAAGATCCCAGTTACGCTAAAATTTGTCCACGGTGCGACGAATTGCTTGCGCACTGAAACTACATACACACGTTCGGAACGCGCAAAACGATAGATGATTAAATAATAAACCTGATGGATTGTTTTGAGAGCCGAATATCATTAGTAACTTTGTTAGGTGCTAAAAATAGGAAAAACTAGCATTGTCACCCGTTACTACTCATATTCAAAAGTAAAAGAACAACACTAATTTCATTATAATTTGTACTTACTGAAAACGACTGCATTTGTCCAGTCATTCAAATCAGCATTTGCATTACAGCGAACATTTTTAGCCTAGACGAGCAAAGCATACCGGCATTTTTTTACCAGCTAACTGGCATCAGTTGAAAACGCCAATGGATATCCAGCTTAGTTACAAATGGTCCTTTCAATGCATGGAACGCCAGTGATGCCAACGGCGGAGAATTACCCGATTTTGGTCGACTTTGAATTTTTCGTGGGAATCGCGGAATGGCTTTAAATTTTGGGGAAATTAAATATACATAATAATAAAGTTATTTTGGAGGAATACCATATAGAATAGAAAAGAAAATAGGGGAATTTTTTTCGGGACTTTGTTGGAATTCGCCTTAAAGATTTGGCATCCTTGGTCACCAACATCCATTGAAGCCATTCATAAAATAGGCAATGAAAGGCCACCGGATCCTGATTCGAAGACAGACATATAATTTTCCGTCATCCCTAATATTTTCTGTCAGAAAAGGTATTTAAAAAGTTTACCATCAACTCCAGGGCAGTCCTTAACCTATTGGCGGCTCTGGAGACATTAGGGTAATGGAACCCTTACGAGAGGACAGAGGTAAATTCTAGATCTATTCTATTATTTTTACACTCACATTAAATTAATAATTAGACTGCGGAAGTTTATGCAAAAAATAAATAATAATAACTGCAATATAATCCGGAAATATAACTTTTTAACAATTGACAGGTTTGTGGTTGGAATTGTGGAATACTTTCCTACTTAGTTTCTAAAACAATGAGCTCTACAACTTCAGAAATCTTAATGTTTATTTGATGCGCGCCTTCTGACTTTAGAAATGGTAGAAATAACTCATAATTTAAAAAGAAATGTTGCTGATATTCCGTGATATCTGCCTTCAAAGAATTAGTCCCTTATAGATCTAAAAAGAATTCTTCGTAGGGCGTAAGATTCACAGAGGAAGAGCTTAATGCGAAATATACGCCGCTCTAAACATGACGGCCATGCGTTCAATGGGCCATGATCCCGTTGGTTTTCTTGTGCAAGCTTTATATTAGGCTTGGAGCAACTCAGATTAATCCATTTTATGTTAGTAGTTTTCTCAACTTATGACAGCATAAAAATGCGATTGAAATAGAATTTAAAGTTGCAGCTTTGCCGGCCTAAGGATACCCGATGAGAAAGAGCTTACAGTAGCACATATCACGATTTTTGCCCAGGGATCGCTAGCTGACATAAGGCCGATCTGTTCTTCTTTTCTAGTTGTGACTGACAGGAAGATGATTATATTGGCCAGTTCATTCGCCGTTTTCTGTAATATCACAGCTGTCTGGCACCTACATACAAGCATGTAAGTCTGACAAGGAAATATATAGACTGCTTCTTTAACGGCAGCTACATATGATTGGAAAGCACTACAACAATCTGAAAACCTAAATTTAAGGCTTATGGGGAGTTTCCTACAAACTTTACTTCCACCCGCCCTTGCGTCAAGCCTTCTTCCAACCACTGCTTCGCGCCTACTCCTCCCTACGATCGATCTGAGAGGAGAAAGAGCAATTGGTGCCGTTTTAGTTACGCAGTTTCCCGTTTTATCAAGGATGAAGTCGAAGCCACCACCTTCCTATGACGCCGACGGTCCATTTGTTAAACATGAACTTAAGAGCCAGACCTCGAGTGGTTTTAAGTGCGTCAATGATTCCAATGAGGGCGGCCCGAGTTTCGTCTTGTTAGGATTTACAGCGAGTCCACTTTTTCGTAGATCACTTAGTCGCCATGGTTAAATGACCCTATGTATGGAGGTTTCCTCTACCGACCTAACGGTCGTATGGAAGGATCTCTCGACCCAGCTGCCCCAGAATGGTGACCGCTTCCCAATCAAGGGGAAGTGAACTTAGAACTTGACCATAGCTATTTTCTCTGATCTGATAGTCACAGCCTCACTCTGAGTTATCCTATACATAAAGCTTATAATGTAAGATCCTAGACTTTAGTGTTTCTCTTAGCTCTTTGATAATTGTGGAAATTGCTTATCTTATTATCTTATCTTATTTTTATCCATGGTATGGCCGCAAAGAGCGCTCTCAGACTCAGAGAAAGCCACACGTGGAAAACTGAATGAAATAAAAAGGGGTCGCATAAATGGAATTAAAGCTGACATGGAAGCCAAAAATGATTACATTACGCCTGTGTGGAACTCCAATACGAAGGCACCCTTTAGGTTCTCGACCAGAGAAGAATGGGTTGCAGGACTTCCAGGAGTAGAGAGGAGTATATCCATCGACACTGACGGTTCAAAGAAGGAACAAAGAACCGTAGCCTAGGTCTACAGATGAAGCGACTCAAGCACTTGGGTTCGCGCTTCTTCAATAGTCTGGGCGAGGTATCGGAGGTGGAACTATTGGATCTCCTCGGCTTCATCAGGGATGGTAATTGGTTCAGTATAATAATGACTTAAAGTTACTTTTTCTATTATAGGTACGCGTCTCCTCCTGACACTTACTTAAAAAGGGCACTAACAATGGACAACTCTGTCTCCGTGGGAAAGAATGGCATAATCCACACACACCCTCCTAACGTAACCTAACCTATATACCAGTTACAAAAATGTAAGTCTTTACTTAAATATCTTTGAAATATAGCGAACTTGTCTTACCCTCGCCGCCAGGCCACTCGGGAGTGTCTGGTAATGAGATGCCTGAGGGGGCTCAGACACCTTTCGCCATCGAACATCGTCACTCAGCAATGACTGAGAGGCTTCGAGGGGATGCAGGCGGCAAAACTCATTCTCGGAAAGATGTGCTAGGTATTAACTCTCATTGAACAGATGGGACAACAGATAACTTGTGTTACAGTTGAGTATGAGATTTTTTCGCAGCGAAGTGTTGAAAGACGAAGAAGTGAGCTCTTTGACACTCAACCACTGCCTGCGATTTATTAGTAAATCCATCCAAGTAAAAAACTTTCGATAATTTTTGTGGAGAGGTTAAGGCATTTTCATAGTGAAAAGTGTAATCAATTTCAATTTAAATTTCACAATACCAGTACGTAAATAAATCAATTGAAATCCACAAAAAGTTGAGAATAAGAGAAATGCCGCACTTTTTATTCTCAGAGCTAGCACAAACAACTTGTTTAATGCTTTGTTGTGCAGATCTAATGAAGATTTACTTTTAACGATTTTATACAAATTCCAGGGCCAATGCATTCGCATATGAACATACATACATACGTACAAATGTACATACGTTGGTGAATATGTGGCTGTGTCGATTGGCGAGCGCAGATGTTGCAGCAATTCATTTTGTATTTCTATCGGCAATGCTTACTGTGTGGCTATGTCGTAAAACATGGCGGCGGTCAATCGGTGTGTGCATCATTTGTGTGTGTGTGTGTGTTTGCCACAATAAAAACATAGAAATGCAAAAACAATAATCGCTGAGCTACAAATCCTACAAGCAATTATAAATGTTGTAGCAAACAAAAATTGTACAGTAACTTCCCACACTTCCACTCAATCCCATATGTATGTATGTACACACATACGCCCACACACAGCGGACAGTTGCGCAGATATTGCCACATTTGTCTGTTGCACGTACACGGAATAAATGTTGGACCGAAAGCAAATCGCTTGCAATTGCCGTATGTCGCATGTCGCATGTCGCTTGCCGTTTGCTGATGTGTATTGCAGCTATAGCAATAACAAAAACAAAAACTACAACAACTTAAACCAACTATTGCTGCGGCAACATTTTGTACGAGTTGCTATCATTCTTTTTTGCAAACGCTTTTACTTATTGTTGTTGTTTTTGTTATTGTTATATTGTGCTGTTGCCAGATTTATGTGCACAGTATGCGGATATAAATTCTAAATACGCGCTCACAAACCCATTTCCTCTGCGACAAATTCGGACCAACACTTTTTCAATCGCAGCAAGACCTACACTGCTGTCGATGTTGTTGCACATACTTACATACATATGTACATATTTGTAGTTGGCTTTTATTGTGTCGTGGCAAAGCAAGCGAGTACTATTTTGCATTGAGCTTTTTTCAATTAGAATTTTTCGTATTGATTGTTTGCCGTAGAGCGATTCTTCTAAATTGCTTCACTGCGCAATTATTGCAATTAGAAGTGCGAGGGGGAGGGGAGGAGCAGCTGGAGGTTATTTGGTTGCTGTAAATCGACAAAACGCCAACGTAATCGCCACATTGTGGTAGCGGTAGCGGTAGCTGCTGTGGTCATTCCAAGTGGTTACAATTCGCCTCAATAAATCAGTTGGTTGTCTTTTAATCCGTTTTAATTGCTTTTAGTAATCGCTTGTATCCACATAACGAGCGAATTTTTATTGTTAAACATGCGTATTGCCAGTGTTGCATTGTTGTTGGTACACTTGCTGTTGCCGTTGCTGATAATGTCACTGCAGTAGGTGATTAAACGTGTCCATTACATGCACTTGTTCTCTGTGAACTACACAGCCGATAGGCAAAGAGATGGGTTGGTGATCTCCTAAGAATATTCACATTAAAACAGTTGCTTTTAGACAGAATTTCATAGACCATTGCAGTTTTCGACATTGAAAACTTTAGCAAAAGCTTGAAGCATTACGAAATTTTTGTTCTTGTGGATTTGAAAAAGTTCAAGTGGTGTGCAATACTGCGAAAAATAAAAAGTGTAATATAAAGGGCTAAGCTGAACTAAACCTTTCACTCGGGAGTGTAAGGTAATGAGATATCTGAGAGGGCTCAAACACCTTTTGCTATCGAACATCGTTAATTAAGACCTGCATAGCCGAACCAGTGTGGAATAAGTTGGAGGAGTGGGAAATGTCTTGACTGCAGCTTGGCTGTCTTAACTCCTTCCTTTTCTTCTAAATAATTTCACCACGAAGTCCACGTCCTCGAGGACTGCAATTACAACCTCGGCTTGGAATGCCGAGATGTGAAGTTTATCCCTGATACCTTCGATATAGGCTCCAGATCCTGACCATGTGGCCGTTTTGGAGCCGTCGCACACCGATCGTCCCTTTGTAGTTTGTTTGGTAAACAGATTAATTGAGAGTCTCCTCCACCATGCCACAGATAAAGCAGCATTCCTCTAAAGTTAAAACTAAATACTTCACTTTGAAAGAAGTATGAATATTAACTCTTTTAAGGGTTGAGGGAACAAGGCAGTACAACCTTCTTCTTCTAGTGAAGAGCACAATATTATATTTGTGGCTCTTTCCTGCAAATAACTAAGTGACAGAAAGGCCGTCAACCGCAAAGGCTTGAGCGTAGATACTGGAAGCATTAAGTTTGACATGTAGGGAATGTCGCCCTGGGGGCAGCCCCTGGTTAGGTTGTGCTATGTGGGTTGCGATGTTCTCGAAATGTTCCGACTGCAGCCGTTAAAATTTTTCTCAACTATGTTCGAAGTCTTTGAAAACCCGTTGTTTTTCTAAATTCAATCAGCCCTTCTCACTAGTTACTCCAGCTACATATGTATATTGCCCGAAGTTAGTTAGTCAAAAATTGAGTGCAGAGAAACAAAGGGTACTGCAACATAGATAATCTCTTGTAACCCGATCATACAAGTCTCTAAACCTGACAGCTTTTCTTAAGAATGCTAAAAGCACCTTGGCGGGCGAACTCCAAAATCTTATCGGTTCAACAATGAAATAATCGAAGCTCATTGGTCTTCATCTATCCAATACCGGACAATCATAAAAGATGTGTTCCGATGCCTAAAGGCAAATTCGGTGCATAAGAGAATTGAGGCCTGTCTAAGTCCCTCTTCCGTTTCCTAACAATCAATGCAACAGGCAACATGGAGGAAAGGAAGTGGGCTGGATCCAGCCTAGAGTTATCGTGTTTATCGCAGCCGAAAGTTGAAAAGTTTCACACATTTCTTGCCAATCTCGAAAACGATCATCTTACCATACTTAGCGAACGAAAAGTGCTGGAAATTTTTTCCGTTACCTTAATTACCCGGTCGTCTGCATATCTAACGACATTGCAATATAACTCCTGTAGTATGATTCTGGTGGCGTCCATAACGAGAGAAAGATTTTCCCAAATATTTTTTGCACACACTTGTCTACTTCTTCCTTTACAGAGATTTAGTTTTGGTCGCCTATAACCAGTTTTGCTTAAGTCAAAAATTCAAATTCGGAAATGGATGTCCAAACGTTGAACTCGGTCGATTTCATATAGAAAACGTTATCTATATGGTTCCTACCTTTATGCATGGGCTGGAGCGGAGGCCATCAGCTCGAAAATTTCAGCATGACGATTATGCGATTAGCGACATCTGGCTTTGAATCGTCAAAGCCAAAACGAATCTATGGCTGCGTTTCTTTATACATTCCGGATAATCCCATTTAACAGCCGGAATAAACAGAATGCGTTTGAAATATACGTCAACATATCAACAGGAACGTTCTAAAGAATAAATAAACAAAAAAGCTTATTCCAAACGTTCAGAATGAATAAAGAAATGCAGCCTATGAAAAGTTTCAAGACGAAGATGAAAGAGAAGTGAAACGAATCAGATTTTTCTTCTAAACATAAGAAGACTTTCTTCTTAAAGGAAACCCAGAGGTAGAGATTTTGTATTTCATTGGGAATTTTTTTCTGCATTAGGGTGGGCCACTTTTTTTACTATGCGCGTATATCATGATTCTAGGTGTAATTCTAAGCAAATTTGCCGAAGAAACCATGGGTGTAAAATCAATTCGGAGTTTGCCAAATTGCGAAAACAGGTTTCGAAGAAAACGTGAAAATTTTGATTGTTGCGCCCTCTTGTGGAAGTTATAAGAACAAGAAGTGCAGAAAAGGATTCCTCACACCCAAAAAATAGAAAAAAATTTAAGCACATCTTTACGACACGACAACAAAATGCTAGAAAACCTATTTTCATATTTCAAATTGAGTTAAGAGTCATGGTTTCTTCGGTAAATTAGCTTAGAATTACACCTAGAATCTTTCTGTGCTATACGCTCATGGTCGAAAAATTTCCCATACAATAATAATGTATATGGTGTAGACAAATTTGGTAATAGTAATTTTTGTAGTGTACCAGCTTAGCCATTTGTTTTTTTTTCTGCAAAATTCGTGTATTTAAAAGCTTACACTGGAGTTGCTTTAAATATTTTCACTTGCGTACCGATATGCTTTCTGCTTTGCGAATGGCTTTCTTTTTGTTGCTGCAATGTGGCGACATTTTGTCATTTTTAATTGCTGCACAAGTACCATTTGTATTTAACGATTGCTGCTGTTATTTCCATTAGCCAGTGCATGCTAGGAAAACCCCACGCACACATACAAGTATGTTTGCCAGAGCTCATGGGGATGGACGCCAATACGCCCCACATGCCCACATACACACATACATACGCATACTCGATTGCCACTGCAACACATATTTTAGCCATTTATAGCCGCAACGCGTAACAAACGGAAACGGAAGTGTTGCCTTTATACACTACTCACACACCCACAATCGCATACGCTTAAACTGCATACAAATAATACATATGCGGGAGTGTGGTCAACACGCATTTAAATTCAATTTGGCGCCTGCCATTGGGCTCCCATGTGTGCCATGGCGATTCGTTTTGCACATGCTCACTCACATATTTAAGAGCTTCTACTAGCAATCATTTGTTCAAGCTGTTCTTTCGGGTTTCAGTGCGCTACTTGGCTCCTGCACACACACAAAGCTTTTGTTGACTTTTTGTTTTGTTAGTGGGAAAAGACAAATAGCCAAGAGAAAAGTGGTCGCAAGTGGCGCTATGGGTTTATTGTTTTCCAGTATTGTTTGCTTTGCGGATCGGATGAGCGCCGCACGAATTATACTTGGCTGCACGCTTCTCTCCTATGCTATACATGAAGTATTTATTGCAGTGAAGCTCTAATCCTTATAGTGCGTACTATGCAGTTATTGACATTTGTAAGCTAGAAAAGTTGATTTGTTCAACATGTACCTAGTACTAAATACATTGTAAAATTGCGTTTCTAAGTGGACGCTTAAAATAGGAATAGGAAGATATTCAAATTCAATTTTTGAATGTAGTGTTTAGTTTCGAAATGAATGAAAAAATTGTAAATTCGGACTAAGCCCAAGAATTGCCCATACCCGGCGCAAATATTCATAAACTTTTCGCGTTGCTAAACGTTATATGAAAACTGGATGTGTTTTTTTGTTTAATGATAAAAATGTGAACAGATAGGGCCTTTTTCCGCCGGGCTTTCATAGTAAATGTCGATTCGTTAGCATCCGGTTGCCTTTTGTTTGATCGAAGTTACACGTTACCGAAAGCCCATATTAACGGTTTCTGTATAGTTTCATGAGGTAGGTGGTTAGTTAAGTGCTTGTGTATAGCATAACAAGAGACACTGCCTCTGTGAAAACACCTTTTCGTTGCATTTGAAATCGCAGACGGATGTAAGCACTTGCTGCTTTGCTCTTCCCTTATAGCATGAGGTCCCACAATAAAGAAGTCTTATTGTCTTTTTTCTCTCTATTACTATTCAATATAGAAATTATCCTCGAAAGTTTGCCATTGCCTGTCGAGAGGCGACCGCCATTAGAAAAAAAAAATTATTTTCTTTTGTTCTTAATGTTATCCGGAAAGTCGGTTCAATCCCAGGCCCTTCGGAATGATAGTACTTCTAACCAATACACCACAGAGGCTGCTAGTTTTGAATCTGCTTAATATGTAGGTCATCACGAGGCATTGGCCCTTGGCATATAAGTATAAAATATAGGTCTACCCCATTATAGAAGATAGCGAAGGAAGTGTCCAGCATTCGCTGTGTGTATACCCAAGTCCTTCGAATATTAGGTATAGAAAGATTACATGGTAACGCAACGAACAGATCTATCAGAAGCTACCTCTATATAATGAATATATTCGCCGTTTTTAAATCGGATCCATGAATCGATCCGAAAATTTCGAGAAACGACATTCATTATTTGCATTATTAGATACTGAACCCGTTATGAATAATGTATGTTCGAAAAATTACCTTCAATAAATATTTGTAATTTCGATGTTGGTCAGATCGCCGTGTCTTGTTCTTGATAAGAATTTGGTCTTGAGGATCTACTTATTTTTTGACGGTTACCTGCTGCTTCGCTTATTTTTATTCCGATTCGAGCCGATTCGAAAATTATTTTTTTTTATTTCGATCCGCCATCTCTACAAGCGAAGTGGGCAAATACAGTGGATTTTCGATCAAGGAATATACACATAGACAAAACCTTTGCAGAGAGAAATTTATCAAAATGGGGATGAAAGTATTAAATGGCCTCCGTGGGAGTTGGGGTAATAGCTGAGCTGTTGCAGTGCCAATGAAAACAAGAAGATTTGAAACCAAGAATTCGCAGCGGAGAGCGGGTAACGTAAAGCAACCCTGAGTCTTCCACCCGGCGGGGAAAATAGAAATTAATGTAGGTATTTTCGCGCCAAAAAAAAGAACTGAACGCCGCAATTCTGTTGCATTTCATGACACTTAATGTGCTCTAATTTCGAGAGCGGGTACTATTCAGCCCGTTACCCGCTCTCCGTTGCAATTTTGTTTACCACATCAAACTGCTTAACTGTTTTAATTGTACGTACAATTAACGTAAATTGACAAAAGATATAACTAATATTTCGATAACAAAAATTATTAATGAAAATTAAATATTATTACATAATTAATTAAGCAGATAATTGAAATTAGCAGTCTCACTGATGACAAACGGCCTTGTCTGCGCTCTGAATAGCCTACTTGCAATTTGAAGCAGATAAAAAACCATACGCCCACATCTTAACGGCCCAACATTTGCAGCAGCAACTGCGCTATTGTTGAAATCCTGGTGTAGATAACCTCAAGCGGCAGGCCATAGACGCCAACTCAGACTGTCAACATGGCGCATTGTCGGCGACATGTTGAAATCTCACCAATTTAGCGCGTGTCAGGAAATGCAACGTAGCCCCTGCAGCCAACCGACCTTCCGACCACCCGTTCACCGAACGCCCATTGTCTGCGTATCATATTCAATTCATTTAAACGAGAATGTGTGGCATTAATGCGCATTGTTGCAAGCTTGTCGTTGCTTGGCGTGGTTGCTAAGCGTGTTGCATAAGCCACATATTTATGACATTTTGATTTGCGTGAAATTTGCTTTATGCACGCTGGTGCGTCTTCACATAAACGCCCAACAATTTAGCTGCGCGCAGCTATCATACTCGCATCGTTATCCCAGAGTCAACAAAACACCCCGATCGACTTACCGACGCGCCGTGTCGTTGCCTTGCGAGAGTCTGGAAGCTGTTGTGGCCGCTAAACAAATTCTACATGAATACAGCTAGACTTCATTCGCATTTCTGCACCTTGTTTGATTCAAAAGAAAATCAAAATTTTGTTTTCGCTTTTTTTGTCGAATAAGCAGCCCACCTTTGCGTTACTGCTGCTGCAACTGTATCTCCGCGTGCGTACTGCACATTCTGTCGTGAACTGACTGCCCTTCTGTCATCCTGCTGCTACGTTGGAGGTGTATGGCGCGCGTGCGCATACCAAAGTGCTGCTGTGCTGTATCACTGTGTCGTCTGCCCGATCGTCAACAACGTTCTTGTCTACCCAATGCAGCGTGTTTGCATTGCCAATTAAACGAAAATATGCGCGCATGCGCTGTTAAATGTGGCGCGTCGAAAAAACGCGATTGCAGTAGAGAAGAAGTTGCCATGAGGAGATGAAGTGGAGGAAAATGGGGGGAAAAAGCAACCAAATCAACATAACTTTTTGACATTTTTATGAGCGCCGCGCACATATTTCAATTTTTGCTCTCGTTGCTTTAGCTGCAGCTCTTGTTATTGTTATTGTTGTTGTTGTTGCTATTGCTGCTGTGCGCTGTTGCTGGCGTGCATTAAATGAAATTCCACATAAACGGGCGCCCACGATGCCATTTTTATAAATGTCCATTCAAGAAGGCATGGAGGCGCGTAAGCGTTGATGCCCAGAGGCGCCTGCGCTGCTGTGTGGCTGACGTTTCGTGCTGGAGTTGGTGTTGCATTTTAAGGTGTCATTGTTGTTGTTATTGGTTGTTCGTCCACTTTCACGTGTGTACGCCTGACTTTTATTAGCCCTTTCGTTTCTGGCCGTCTGTGCTTCGAAAGTCGACACATTTCGTGCGAATAATATTTATTTGCTGTAGCCGTGCAATCAAGAAAACGAAAAAGAATCGAAGAGTAGAGAGTTAGGAATTTTATCACACTTTGAATTCCTCCTTTTTCCAGGTCGCTTTTGTCATGTGCGCTACCAAAAGTCGTTCGAATATTACGAATTCATAACTTTCAAATTTCAGAAACATTTTCTTGCAAGGCAGAACCATAGAAAGTTCCTATTAGTCAATGTGTGACCTGAAACTACTAATACTGCACCTGCGGAACTTAAAAAAGAGTGCATAGTCCTTCGCCTTTCAGCGGTACATCCAAGTGAAGCACTGCGCAGATTCGAACAAGGATTCTCTACACCAGGAGAGCCGAACAAATCTAACTTACTGAGCGAAACAAACCGACAGCTAAGCAAATGCGAGCTAAACCGAGGCATCAGTGAATGAAAGACGATCGATTTCTATTCCGCTTGATTTTACTAACAACCAGCACCGTCAGAATTGGAAAAGCTTTACAAGCCGTTTTTCACCAAACGGAGTTTCTGACAGGGCGACTCTGCAGCACTGAACCGCCCAGGAACAATTTACCACAAGAGCGTGCAATTGCTGGCGAATGCCGATGACATCGACATCGTCGGTAACAAGTCTGTTCTACCTTTTCTAAGTTGGAGAAGGAATCTTCTGTCATCAAAGAGACAGTCAGCGCATTCGTGCCTTGGAAACGGCGTCAATGTTGTGTGTTATAATTACCAGGAAGTAGATAATTTCGTTTACTTGGTACCCAGAATTAACACCGATAACACTGTCAGCATCGAAACCCAACGGAGAATCACTCTAGCTGGCAATTGAGAAGTAAAGTCCCCTCTCGACGTACGAAAACCTCACTCCATAAGTCAATCCTAATGTCCGTGCTGGTATATGGCGCAGACGCTTGTACAATGACAAGATCCGATGAAGCGCCTCTTGGAGTATTCGAGAGAAAGACTTTGCGTAAAATTTACAGCAGATGTGAAATTTACAGTAGTGTGTGATTGTAGTCTGCACTCCATTGCCATTGTTCATGTGCCATTGAATCTACCTGACAGACTACCAGAGAAATATGTATAGCCACAAGTTGATGAAAAGCGTTGTATAGCTCTTACTCGGCTTGACCGCTACTCTTTCAGACTAGCAATTGGGGTAATGCCGGACACGGCCTTATTGGCGCCCAAGAAAAGAAGGGGGGATAGCGAAACAACAGTTTTTGGCGCAGCTACAGAGAAGAGAAAGAAGTGAAGGCCCATCCTGACTATGTAATTTTCAGCTTTTTTAGCCGACTTTAATTCAGCGAAAATTCCCATTTTTTGTGCAAAGTCCCGGCTTCAGAGTATAGAGATTTCACTGATGCCTTGTAAGTAAGTTATCATAAATTTACGACTTGTACGTTTCTTTGGTTAAACAAGAAAGTTGTCGGTGCTTTGCTTAGTAAAAATAGAGTTGTGTATGTATTCGTGTTAACCTTTTATAACTTTATACGCATATCTAATGTATATTTTTATATTTGCAATATTTACTGACACATGTATTAGAAAAACGCTGTGGAATTGCAATAATTAATCTCCACTGATTGGGTTCAATAAGTCATTGGCATTTTCTTTTAATTTATTTTTCACAATATGCAAATTGGAAACACACACCCATAAAAACTGTAACTGCGTTAACGGCATGCAGCTAATAGTAAGTCATAGTAAATAAATTATTTTAACAAATATGGGCGATAATTGCAGCGGAGTTCAGTGATTAATACGACAATCAACAATCAATAGTTCAAAGCATTTTAAACTCGTCGTAAGAATTAACAACTAATTTGCTATAATAACCACATAGATAATGCTACATACATACATATACATACATATATACTATATATGGTAATAAATATGTACAAGTAACAGCGCATTGCAATGAATTGGAAGTGATGACTTGCAAATCAGCATTTCACAGCTTTCAACTGGCGATAATTGCAACAAATTGCTATGTTCGCAATTTACGTTAGCTCGCTTGAATAGTAGCATTAACATAAATTGTATTTGCATATGCACATTTGCGGGCGATTAACGCAAGCCGTCACTAATTGCCAACTAAAAATGTTCGATTTAATAATGATTTAATCGCGCTGTGTACATACATATTTAGCGCAGTGTGTAGCGTACCAGCGCAGTCGCTATAGTATGTCTCGACAGCTTTTTATTTGTTCCTTTTATTTATACATACAGACCAATTTCACTTTTATACACTTTTTATTTGAGTACACTTTGACTTATGAACGCTGGCTAAGCCAATTGCACCATTTTTCTGTTTTCTGCATTCAAGCTTTTCGAGGCGCTCTGGCACTGCGCGCATGCGCACATAAAGTACCCACCAAGCTGTAGGTGGTGTTGCGTGCGTTGCATGATGTGTTTGTGCTGCATGCTGCATTGTCATCTCCCGTTGTTATGCGTCTCATAAATTTGCGTTTTTTATGCATCGATCGCAAATGCTTTTGTCTGTTGGCTTTATTTGTTTGTACAGCAAATTTCAACTGAATTATGGAATAATACAAAGATTTATTTGCAGAAATTTGGAGTGTCAAAATAAAACTGTGCAACATGGTCGATACAAATTGGCTGTAGTGGAGTAAGGCAATTAATAATGAAGAGAAAAGAAGCACACACAACAAAAAAAAAAAAACAGAAAAAACGAGCGATTAAAAAAAGAACAAAATATACTTTGGACTGGGGAAAGTAAGTACATGCGCAAGAGTCGCTAATATTTATTAGTAATTTGAAGTCAGGTATATGTATACACTAACTTGTAAATCAATTTTGAAAATTTGCTAAATTTTTAAATGATTTTTATTTTTTTTTAATAGGTTTTGTTGTTTATAAATTTTTGAAATTTTTGCTCCATCGCATATTTTACGATTTTCAAAAATACTGTAATGTGGGAGGTGTGCGTGCAGGAGCACAGTGGTCGCTAAGCCAAAAAGCATCTAGCTAATAATGGAAAAGTCTCTGGATAGCTACAAAATCGCCACACCTACATATGTTTTCGAGGTCGCTGATTGTTAATTTCAGGTCGAAATTCAGAAATGCAAAATAACTGACCCAAAATGGCCGACAGTTGAAGGAAAAAAGCATGGCTACCGGCCGAAAACTTCTGTATATATGCAGTTCGTCGAAGATGCCAATAAAGAATCAAATGTCGAGATCACAAAAAACAATATGGCGGGTACAAAATGGCCAACAGTTGACAAAAGTTGTGGTAGCGCGTTAAAAACCTGTATACGGGGCTTCAAAAAAATTTCAATACACACGAAGCTATGAGCCAAATATAGTAAAACTAAGTTTTTAGTTTTCCACTCTGACGCGTCAGAATATTTTTTAAAAGGACTTTGAAATTTCAAAGTTCTGATTAATTAAAAATATTATTTAAAAAACTCAGTGAAACGGAGAATAACGATATGGCTGCTAATAGAGAAAATTTTGCAGAATTAAAAAATAAAAATACAGTTGTTTGATTCACAAGGACAATTAGGTATTGAAAAAACCCTTTTCATAAAATGTTTGGCTTACAAAAATAAAGTTAGAATGACGAAATTCTATGATGTAGTCGTATGTATATTAGACCTTAATATATATATTTCAAAGACATTCAAGGATAAAATTTTAAAAGGACATTTTCAATACCTATTCGCCCTTATGTAGCAAACATTTTTATTTCTCTTTTATTTAATTAGTTAATTAATCATATCATTGAAATTTCAAAGTCCTTATAAAATATATCGTGACGTCGGAGAGGAAAACTAAAAACGCAGTTCGAAGAATTTTCCTAAATTCAAACAGGCCGTTATAGCGAAACGCCGTAAAATGAGGGGCCGTTTAAAGAGGTATGAGTGTATTTGATTCTTTCGACAGAGTGAACAAATGGTGGATTTGGAACTAACTTCCGTCATACCTCCGTCCAAGTTCATTTCGAAGAACAAAAAATTAAACTGACTATCGTATCACAAAAGGCTGAAAGTGACTTGTCTGCAAATTAAATTGGAATAAACTTAATAAATAAACGTAAGGCGGCGCTTTAATATCCGACATGAGACGGATAACAAGATGGATTAGAATACAGCATATATTTCCATAAAAAAAAATGTTTGGTATTAAAGGAAAGATAGGAATCAAACATCTATGGAAATTCTATACGAAACCCATTGAGAATAATATTACAAATATCTATTTATACACAATGTCTAGCCGTTGCAAAAAACTTAGGGACCAAATGAGTTGGATTTTATTCTTCATTATGGAGGTCATACTTTTTCACCAGTCTGAGAGGTATACTGGAGAGAGGATTCTTAGACTTCTTCAATTTCATTTGAAATAGCAAGCAAACAAATATTTGCCATTTTCCCCTTAAAAGCCGTGTCTCATTGGAATCTCAAACAATATTTTAACGATTATCAAGCCATATATGTAGTTCACAATGCTCTTTTAATTGAATTTTTTTTTAATTTTAATTAAATTGTTCAATGAAAGGCTATTATTTATTTTTTTATTGAAAGTCAAACTTTCTTAAGTCTCTTAAATTGTTTTTATAAAATATACACACACAAATGTGACACCCTTTATAAGATCCATTTATATTTTGCCTCGCAATGTGGTGCCTATCTGTCTGCTACTGTTACCACTAATTCTTTCATACTGCTGACCTACTCCCAACTAAAAGGAAATAATAATTGCTTCAAAAACCAAAAATTATATTCCGATTTGGTAAAAAAAAGCAACACAACCAAGAACTGGCTGTTCAGTTTTTGTCTTCTTCAAAATTTTGGCTGGAAGCATTCTCACAAAAAAAAATCTCCAAAGCAAAACCTAATTTCCTAATTTCCGACGGATGGTCGTTGCTAAAGACGATCATCAATCTCACAAAGAACAACAGCAGCGGCAGCGTTAAGCAACAGCAGAATCGCCTGCGTCATCATCACCATCAGCAACAGCGTCGGAATCTCTATCAGTAGCGGCACAAGCAGTCTTCACTGGTAGCAACAACATCATTTGACCAACTGCCATTATGTCGATTAGTCCATCCATCCATCCATCCATCTGCGCAGATCCAAATGTAATCCCTCTATGCGTGCATCCAACTCACACGCCACACAGTCTGCCGTAACGCGATCATCATCGTGGTTCGTTTGTTGGCGCATTCAACTGGGCAGGGACGAAGGAAAAGGTTTTCGTTTTTTGTGATTTTGAATTTGGTGATTTTTGATGGTCCGCACATTTCGTCGGTGCAATTATTTATATACGAAAAACGCCGACTATAATTACAGGGCGGCACGCATTTTTCGAAGTTAACACTTTGGTAGTTGGGAAATTGCCTTTGGCGCATTTTATCGATGCAACAAGCAACCGAAAAATGGACGAAACTAACTCACGAATACTGCAACGACCCACACAACATTCTGGCTGATTCATCATAATGAATTTTTACTGAAGTTTTTTTGTCGATTTCATACGGCCGCATTTGCGGCGAAACTTAGAAGCTATTAATATTGTTAAACGAAAATGTTGTTAAAAATTACGTTGTAATTTTAGATGATTGAAATTTGCACACATACCAAACTAAAGTTTTTTCTCAGCGCCCATTAAATGCGTTCTAATATTACAGAGACACCTGATAATTGCCTACAGTCGTAAAATTTCATTTTAGTATTGCACAAACATATACTAAAATAGACACATTAATTCATTCGCTGAAAAGTTATTACATAGTCATAAAATACTCAGCGGCAGTCGAGAAATCAATGCAGCCCACTAAAACATTAAGGTGAACCTCTTTTTGGTCACTGGAAATCCATATCTTACAATTTTGGTTAAGGTTCTCCTCCTAGAATAGAAACTCGTTTATATAATTGCAGAGCTACCATGCCTGGTTACCTTAACCCGCAACCAGTGGTTGGTTAACCGCCTGGTAGCAGGATTTAAAAGTTTCATTTTTACCAAGTTCCGATTAGCAGACGTCGGATCAATTTGATCACTGTGAATCTGTGCATACTCTAATTTTTGTTTAACACTCTTAGAACTGTTTCTGTACAGATAACAATCAGTAGGTAATTATGATTAGATATTAATTGGAAATTATAGAAAACAGAATTATTGTGTCAGGATGGATTAATAACGCAGGCAGAAGTAGACCCACATTAACCATCAGCTAATAGTAAGTATTTGCCATGAACAAATGAACAATATCTTATGTAAGTTGAGTGAACATTTCTCAGGATTTTGTTTGAGTCAAGAAAAATGACCCATACGATAATTTCGCGCAAACGGTTCGATATCTACCCTTGTGCACAAGTACGCTCGGTTATGAAAAATAGAATTAGAAACCGATCGTACGTATTTGTTTTGTTTGCGGTGTTTGTAGTACTTATATGTTTATATCGGTATTTATTTGGCACAGGTTAAAGAATCCGGTTGGTGGGGCTGGGGCTCTATTCTGTAACTGTGAGTTTTCAAGTGTACACTGCAAATTGTGTGCACTCTTCATTTTGCGATTCAGGAAGAGTGAGAATGTGTTTTAGTTGTCAAATTTGGGAAAACTTCCTTATTTTGCGATTCGGCATGTGTGAGAATGAGTTTTAACTGTCAAAATTGTGTACACTTCTCTTCAGAAAAACTCACTGAATTTTAATCGGTGAGTTTTTGGTTGTGAGTTTTGCACTCGGTGTACACTACATTTTCTCATAGTTACAAAACGAATTGCTCTAGAATCGAGATATTCTGGAATACACATTTTTTTACTTTTGTGTTTTTCATAAAATATTTCACATTACTTGCCCGGCGCCTTTGGCTGGTTAAGGTCGGTACTGTCTATATACTACTTATGTAATACAGACTTGAAAAAGATTCATATACAGATCAAAATTTTCTATTTCAAAAGTGTGTACAGAAATATTCTCCTGCTGTTCACTATTTACCCAGCGGAGACTGAATACAACACGAAATGGCATTCCTCCTAAACATAAAGTATTACTGATTACTTTACACATTTTTCAATAGTATTTCAGGAAAACACAAATGTATTCCCGAAAATACCAAATATACTTCAGAAAAACCCGATTGAGATTAAAAAAAACAAATTTTTTTCAGAAAAATTCAGTTGTAACTTTACAAACAGTTTTCATAGCCACTTTAAATAAATAATCTTACAATTCAGTACAGTTTTGAATTAAAGATAAGAATCGGCATGGATTCATACATCTATGTGTGCAAAAAAAATACACATTTGGAATTAGCATTCGAGTAGTATACATAGTTTTGTCCGTCTGTGCATAATTTTATACGATTATATCCAAGGCGAATTTATACAAGGTGGTGTTATTGGCGAATTTAGATTGTAAACAAGGCGAACCCATTTAACAACAAACACATCATTTTGACATTCAGAAGGACCGCGGCGAAAATCTAAATTCGCCAGTAACACCACCTTGTATAAATTCGCCTTGATTATATCCAGCAATGGAACTCAAGACAATTTTACGATTTGTAGAATCGATATGCGGAGAAAAGCCGTGGTTCGCCTGCATCCATGTGGGCATTTCCTTCACCAGGATTGCACTGGGCCGATCATTGACTTAAATAAGTGCCCCATATGTAGAGGAGATATGTCAGGTACGTATGCGTTAATGTGAAAAAATTTGCACATTATAATTGTAAATATTGTATGTGTTAAATCTTATATGTTAACAATAAACTGTATATACTTGGGTATAGTCAGTCAGGTTATAGAGTCAGAACAGAGGAGGGGGTAATGAAAAAAAAAATTAACAGACCACCAGGTAGCTTCGATGGTACATTGGGTAGAAGAAAGCGCTACAATTACCCTGAAGAATTTAGCTTCCGAAGTTCAAGCAGAATTTCGTAAGAATTTTTGCACATCAACTGCTGCGAAATATTTAGATGGAAAAATGTATACCCGTTCATCAAATGCCTGTGACCATGAACTATCCGGAAAATAAGCAAAAGAGATCAGAATTCGTAACGGCGTTGACGGAGTACATTCAGCAAGGAAAACCAGTTGTATATATGTAGACGGGACAAATTTTAATTTGTTTTGCCGCAGAGAGGTCCCTCTCGGTCTGGTACGCGAGCATTCTTGTCGTTAGCACCATCAAGGGGACCCAAAGTCCACTTCTTTGGGAAGCTCCTAGATAAGTGGACAAGCCTGGGTAACACATTGTCAGACCTGGTATTGATGTGCAACAATGCACTCTGTCATACTGGGCTTGAGCAATTAGTTGGCAGTAGCGGTTCACCCACTCTTTTGCGCTTGGGTCCATACTCCCCGAATGAAAAAATCACTCCTTCGTTTCTGTATACTTCTATAAACAATTTGTCTGGAACCGTATTCAACAAATTTACGACGACGACGGAAAAAATCGAAAAAAAGTCTGGCTGGCTATCTATTAGTTTAAGGTTTTCACGCTCCCATAACAAATCTCTTATCTCGTCATGCACTCATTTGAAACTACGCACATGCACTTCGCGCAAACAGGGGCAAGGGAATCCGATTTTTTACTGCTATATTAATGACGCATTGAGTGCCGTAATAATCATCGCATCAACACGCATTGGAGGACTGTTTAATTTTATGTTGTTGCTGTTATTGAGATGATGCCTAAATTGATCGTAGTATCTAGTTTCTGCCAATTGGGCATTTTGTTTCGCTGATCATTTATTGCTGTTGTTGGTAAGCGTAGCTATTTTAACAACTTTATTACGAACAACCAATTAAACCCTATCGAGTTGAGTTACACACAGTATTTATGTACATATGTACATACGTACTTATATGTTCATTTGTATAGAGGGGTGAAAATCTGAGATGAAGGAGGAAACAGCAGAGAAATACACCAAGCAATACAGAGAACCGGTTTTTCGCTTTAAGCAATATCTTTCCATCTACCATTCACTAAATGATAGAGCCATTAATGTTGAGGTACATGTCACTAGCGAATTTATGCTCGAGATGAAATAGAGGTTATAATTTCGGAGTAACTGTGCGCTGATAAAAGTAGTACTCGTATATTTGTATACTTTGATATGTATATGTAAAAGATTGTCGTATGTTACGCAAGAACGTATGACGCTTACGACAATCTTTTACACAGGCGACGATTTGTATTCGATTTGCTTCGTTCATAAAATTCACAAGTTCGAAGGAATTAAAAAAAAGGCGTGAGTACTAGGTATTCATGAAATTTGATGTGTAAACATATGCGAACGACAAAGTATAAAAGTACGTTTACATATAAATATAATCTGAATCAAAGCTCGTTAGCTGTCAAATTGGTTGTGCTTGTTATTCTCACAACTCGAGGAAAAGTTACGCTTTATCTCTGTGCCACTGTGGTAAATTTTTTCTGCTATACATACTATGATATTTAAATATATTTTAGCTTAATATTTTATTAAAAACACCTCTTTTCCTTGCTAACGTCAATTTCTGTTTACTTTTACATTTGAAATTCCTACTCTTCTTCGCAAGTATAATCAATAAAACTGGGTTGGACGCCAAAAAGTTATCGATTTAATCTGAGATAATTTTATAACTATAATTTTGTATGTCTAATCTTTTTTCTAATTACAGATTAGGGAGTCAAGCTCGAAAATGAGGATAATATTTTTATATGTAAACCTAGTAGGCGGATCACATAGATACATACTAGAGTGGTTCAAAAAATTTTTTTTTTTGGAAATTCATAAACGCTACCTCAAATTATTGTTATTTGTGATAAAAAAGATAAAGTTTTTTTAGAGGTCGCGCTGGTCGGTTTTTTATAAAAACGGTGATGTTCTCAATTTTTTTTTTATTTTCGTGACATGTTAAAATTCAGGTAAAAATGTGGTTTTTGCATATAATTACTCTGGTAGTAACTGGTCAAAAAACTGGATTGCTTCGTCTATAAGTTTTGAGACTCGTGGCGACAAGATGTTGCTAAGTTGGATTTAAAAAAATTTAGAAAAGTTTAGAGGTAATAGGAAAAAAAGTCAGCAATTTTATGCCGAAAAATTTAACAGCATCTCCACAAATTTAAGTGAACGGTACTCATGAATTGAATTTTGGCATTCTTGGTATTGTGTGATTCAGAGCAAAAATAAAATGATTTTAACTGTTTTAAAATGCATAACTTTATGATATATTGACTGTTTTGACACCTTGAAAACCCCCTTAGTAAATATATTATCCGCCCTGAGGAATGCAACAAACTTATATTAAATAAAAGTTCCCAAATACACGGTTAGTATCAGTAGAGTTAAGAATATTTCAGCTGCTGTACAGTGTAATTTATTGCGGAAATCCCAAATGGAAAAGCTTTTTTACTACCGAACTTATTTCATAGTTATTCTCGACTTCTCAAATAAATAACAATTTTCGGCGTCTGCGTGTTTAGTGCTCATTATAACTTGAAACTGAGCTGACACTCGGAATCAGAAGCAGCATCTGAGATGACGAAAGCAGGTAATTCAAGAAGCTTATTTATAGTCAAGTATATACATATGTATGTGTTTGTTTAACTCACCTTTTATTTATTCAATCAGTTTTACTGCTTACCATTTTATTGCAACTGCGATGGGCCCGTAGTTTCGATAGCCACAGTCGCTTCGAATTTGCTGCAAACTTTTTCAAAACAACTACAACAGGCCAGCCATATGAAAATCTCATCGTTTCTCCAGTATCGGTGCAGGCCTGCCTAGCGATGACGTACCTGGGCGCGGTTGGTCAAACTGCAGCTGAGATGCGAAAAGTGCTCGCTTTGGAAAATTTCCCCAGCAAAGAGCATGTGGCTTATGATTTTTGGGAATTCCTGCAAGAAACCGTCAAGTCACCACAAAGTAAACTCGAAATGGCTAATCGCATTTATATAGACAACCGCCTACAATTGCTGCCGGCTTACAATGAGCTCATCAATCTATATTTTCAAACGACAGTGGCACCTGTGAACTTCACGAGCCGGGAAAAAACAGTGCGCAATATTAATGAGTGGGTCAAGAGAGAGACTCATGGGAAAATACAAAGTGTAATTAGCCCAGCTGAGTTGACAAGCGACACAAGAATGGTGTTGGCGAGTGCTATCTACTTTAAAGCTGAGTGGTTGTACCCCTTCGATCCAAAAGTCACAATTCCAAGAGATTTTAATTTAAATTCGGTAGAGAAAATAAAGGTGCCGATGATGTATCGGACGGATGTGAAGATACGCTACGGTGAGATAACCGAGCTCGATCTGGTGGCCGCCGAGTTACCTTACAAAGGCACAGCACTGCGTATGTTAATACTAATGCCTAATCAGTTGGATGATGGAGTGTCGAGATTAGAGCGGGTGCTCAGTGCTAGCACATTACAATATGTGCAGCGTTCGCTGAGCGAAGTGAAATTGGATATAGTGATGCCAAAGTTCAGAATTGAATCGGATTTGAGGTTGATTGAGTCGCTGAAGGCGGTGAGTGTTCGAATTGCCACTAGCGATGAGCATAAAATTTGTTACTCATTAATCGCACTGCCTTACTAATTCTTTATTTTCATATCTTTAATACTCAGATGGGTTTAAATTCAATATTTTATGATGCTGAGCTTACCGATATGGTATCTGGAGAAGCGGTGAGACCACTTCGTGTGTCAGAGGTCAAACATAAAGCCTATATATCTGTGGATGAGAGGGGCTCTGAGGCATCGGGTGCCATATGTAAGTGTGACGTCCAAACTCCAATAACAATTTTGATTTCTCGCCCAAAATGTATGTACATATGTATGTATTTACTCTTTCGTATTTTTCTCACAGACTCGCAAATATTAGAGAAGTCAGGGCGTTTCTTCGAGCCTAACTTGAACATCGATCGGCCTTTTGTGTTTGCCATAATGGACGATAAAGCAGTCTACTTCATCGGTCATGTGCTGAAATTCTAAAATGATTTATTGCTTTGAACGCGTTGAAATGGCGCCAACTGCATACTGAGCGACTGTTGTGGTCTAGTCAAAGCGAAAATTTAAAATTTCACGCCGAACAATATTCCCTAGCATGGTGATCTAACTCGCATAACAAATGAGCGAACAGAGAATTATAAAATAAAAAAATTAAGAAATCATAAAAAATTAAAATCAAGCATTGATTGACTTTGATTTCTTGTTGATTGCTCACCAACCAGTAGAAATTTTTAACAAATTGACGTTGATCATTTATTATTGCAAATGCAACAACAACAAACCATCGTACAACAATCCATTAGCGTGGAGCATGTGTGGTGGGTGCGAATCGACTATTCGCTCCCAGTAGGAAATTGCTAACAATTAGCGTACTTAAACTTTACATTTTTCGGTTTTTATAAAACTAGGAGTACCAGTTATTGTGGAAGTTCGAAGTTTTTCTAGTTTTTTAAGACCCTTGGAAATGTTTTCTAACTTATTTTATTACCGGATCTCCTGCTTTGGAACTAAAACATGACTAAAATTTTTTATACATCTTTGGAGGTCTTTGGATGACTTTGGCAAGACTTGCAATTGGCCCGAAACATTCCAGTTTGTCGATAAATTT
The DNA here is from genome assembly GCF_001687245.7 of Rhagoletis zephyria. NCBI lineage: Eukaryota > Metazoa > Arthropoda > Insecta > Diptera > Tephritidae > Rhagoletis > Rhagoletis zephyria. Next base: position 113,655 of record NW_016157823.1, on the reverse strand, counting down.
CGATAATTTGATACATATCGATAATTCATTGCATTTCAAAAACACTAAAATCCGTTAACTCAACAAAATTCGAGAACTTGACTAACTCCCATAACTTTCGAAAAATTTCAATAAATGTGCTAAGTTTCGATAGCTTAAAAATTTATATATCTCGCCATAAATCGATAATTCGATAAACTTTGCATATCTATATAAATTTCGATAACTCTGTTAATTTTTATTGCACCATATTTTCCGAAAGCTATCGAAAAATTTCGATAACTCGTTAAACTCTGGTAATACGATAAAATCCAATAAGCAGTTGTAACTCGATAACTTATTTGACCTTGAAATTTCGATAGCTCGATATATTGTGAAAATTCCAAAATCTTCTTTTCAATAAATCGAAAACTTTCAGTAAATCAATAAATATCGATAACTCGATAAGTTGTAAGAACTCGATGAATTACGAAAACTCGATAAATTTCGCTAAACTTATAATTAACGATAATTCTATAAATATTGGTAACTTGGTAAATTTTTTTAGCTCGATTAGTATTCGTAAATTTCGACAACTAATTTGTTTTCTTCGGCTGCGACATTGCCTCTGTATTTGCTTTGCCTTTGTCTTTCTTATTCTTAATATTAATATTAATCTTGATTGTAAACTTGAAGCTTATCTTAATGTACATCTGAAACATAATTTTAATTAACATTTCAATTCTTATATTAATCTTAATCTTAAGCCTTTCCTTAATCCAAATCCTAATCCTAATCTTAACATGAATCTTTATCTTCATTACCACTTACATATTATATCCTGTTTATCATTACCATTCTCTTAATCTTCACCAAATGGTGAATGTCCGTAAGTGTTGGGCGAACTGTTGCAGAACGCCTTCAGTGTCGAGGTGCCTAGCCGAAAAAAAATTTAGACTGAATTGCAATTCGATAAAAGCCGTCAAGGCTCTCTTCCCAAGAGGAACCAAAAGCGGTTTTAGTGAAATGGAGATAAATTTTTGGGCGTCATTTCAGACGTAAAGCGTACCAGGCAGCGCAACGTTAAAGACCTGGCTAGTAAGTGAGCTGGCGATCTCTGCGTCTGTAAAACAACTATAGGCCTGAAAGGGACTCTCAAAACCTCACATAGTGCACTGGATTTATAAAGCCGTTGAATATCCTATTTTATCTAATGGCCTCAGAGTTCAATAATTCTAAACTCTCCATAAGAATATATGCTAATCACGGGAATGCTGTCGTCCGGGCCTACCAGAGCCCAAGTCAACTTAATTAACATTCTTACCATAGACTTTGTTTTTAATTTCAAGGAAGCTTTAACACTATTAGATTGAATGCATTGCCACTAATCCTAAAGATACACCAATATTCTCCAACCAACCAATTACTCCTACATTATGAAACGAGCAAATTCAAACTGTGACACAACCAGACCACTGGGCCTAAGTGTGCCTCTCCCCTTTACTGCATGCACGCAACCACTTCCACCTACACCAGCTTAACTACTATTCGGCAAGACCCAGGAGCGCACAATATCCGTTTACCTATATGTTTCTAAGAGCGGTTGAAACTTGTGTTTTTCCTACATGGCTGCAATGGTGCTGCGTCGTATGTTGCTTGGAGGTTCTATGGATGCACATATGTATGTACCAATTACCAATTTACCGGTTGATAGTGTTTGACTGATTTGTCAGGGTGATCTTCACTTTGTGTACATATTAATATGTATATCGTCGTTTAAAGTACAAAACCGCGTATCAAGAAAATGTAAAACCGCGTATGTGAGGGTGCATAAATTATTTTATAGAGAGTAAAAACAGTCATATTTCAAAAAGGGTATCCTTTTTATAAAGCAATCGCATTTCTGGCTAGTATATTTCAGGACGAATGGATAAGGATTGAGCCAAGAGCTCGTGTAAGCAAGCGGGTTTGCAAAATAACGATACGCGGTTTTGTACTTTAAACGACGATATGTGTAGATATACTGTGTACCCATGCATAGGCGTGTACAGTAGAATCGTGGAAAAGTTAACTCGCGCAAAAGTTAATCGCTCGGCTAAGTTAACCGAATGTCAGCGTTCATGTACCGCTCTAAAAAGTTAAATTTTGGGTTGACTTTTCTGAGCTTATAAATTTTTCAAACCAACCATTTGTTTGGCATCAAAAACAAGCCCAAACTCAATTTGTTTACGGGTATTCCCCGAATTTATTTTTGTCGTGAGCGTTTGAATTTGTGAGTTTTGTATTGTTTGTATGTTTATAAGATGGCAACAAAGCAGAAAAAGTCATCGCAAATGGGATTAAATCTACACTAAAAAGTAATTAAAAAAAAAATCGATACGGTATCGATTGGCGTTGGATTATGGTGTATCTAAAGCAGTGGCGAGCACATATGCATGAAAAAGCAAACAAGAAAGCTCTCTTAAGCCAGAATTACCAGCATATTAAATCCAAGTTTATTTTCCGTAATGATGAAAACTAAGTAATTGAAATAAATTTGACATGTTATTTCCTAAAACTTCTTCGTTTATTATTATACTTTTGTTTTTTTGAAAACCGCTTCGAAAAGTTAATAATTCGAAAAAGTGAATAACCCTTGGGACATTTGGTTTAACTTTTTCGAGATTCAACTGTAGTAGTAAAAACCGGTCAATAAAACTATTAATCTTGTTCTAGCACTCACTCTAAAATTACAACTTTAATGCCAGGGATAGCAAAATTTTTTGGTGTTAGTATGTCGACTTGTATTTTTTGGTTAGGTTGTTTAAATAACTTTTTTTCCTGACCCCAGGTACTGGTAACGACTATGGAAATGCTTGTATCTAATCGACAGAATTAGAGCTAATGTATGTACGCACATAGTTGCTATTTATAGCTTACAATACTAGCAATGCTTGCAAAATTCCGTAGCGCTTTTAGCTGTGTTCTTCGAAAAAGTAATATCAGTTGATCGATGGAATGGTTAAAGCAAGAATTATACTTCGATATACATATGTATTTATATACCTACCAGTGCTGCCGCTGTCACTTCAATTGAAGTTTTTCACTTCACCTCCTTAGCAAGGCACTGTGTGTGGGTTCGTGTGTGTGTGCAAAGGTTTTGTAAGGGAGCTAAGGGAGTGTCAAAACTCTAATGTCACTAATGAGCAAACCTTTAATTATTGAATCACGGTTTTACTTCACCTTCCACTTATTATATTTTTCTCGAAAATAAATAAAAATTTCTTTGAAGTATTGGTTTATTTCACCAAAATCGAAAAATTCTTGTTAAGTAGAAGGTATGGCAAAGTAACTTTTCACTAAAAGGCACTAAAAAGACTTTATTAGGCGTCTTTTCCAATCTGAAATCGGTTATTTGGAAGAAATCATTTTGATTTTCATTTTCACATGAATATTTGTAAAGCGCACAAAAACGAATGGGTGGATAAAGTTTCATAATTATCTAGTAAATATTTGACAAAAATAACAATTGTATTTTAGTTTTCAGACATCTTCAATTTTATAGCAAGAATGAAACATTTAAGTGAACCTCGTGATTACGTTGTTGCTGTGTATCTGGTGATGACTTTGTTGCTGTGAATCACTAATCGATTAATTACATTTTAGTGTTAATATCACTAGTGAATTGTAATTCTTTATTTTCTTTCCTCAACGTTTGGGACATGGTGATTTTAAAGATGTTCCAGCACTAAATTTTTACCGGAACAAAATAAATTATAAATTAATAAAGGTTAAGGATTACTTTTATTGTGATAAAAGAATAATCGATTATCCATTCAAGCTATAAATAACCTAATCTAAAAACTCCACATCCCTAATTGTGCTTGAAATTCATCACTTCGATAATCACTTCACCCTTCCTCCCAAGTCACTCCGAAACCCTTCACTTCGCTCGAAAATTAGCAAACGGCAGCGCTGATACCTACATACAGTGACTCACACAAATGGCCACGTGTTGGAAATTTACTTGTTATTTTTCTCTAAAAATACCGTCTAAAACTTTAACCAAAACCATATTAATCAAAATATCAAACTTTATAGAAAATTTAGGAAAATTAAAAAAATTTTCATCAAAATTTAAAATTTTAATATGAATTTTTAGAACATTTTGGGGTCAACAGTTTTATAGCTCATACAATTTTAGTCTAATGAAGAGCAAGTTTCAAACGGCTGAAAATCCCGTTGATTTGTAAGATTTTTTTTGGTGACAGATTTTTCTTATGAAATAAAATGCGGGAGACCGTTAGCAACAAAATTTAAAAAAAAGTTAACGCCAGTTTTTGTAAAAAAAAGTCTCAAAAATCAACAGTTTTTTTAGCTACAACTGTATGGGCTACAAAACTGCATACCCAAAAATGTTCTAAAGATTGAGATTAAAAGGTTGACATTTTTATGAAATTTTGTATAGAGTGATTTCTATGCTTTTGGTTAAAGCTTGGGCAATATTTTTATAGAACAAAAAAAAAATTTACTCGAAATACGTATAAACATAAAAAAATACCCACGTGGTTACTTGTTTGAGTCACTGTAGATGCCAGCAGAATTCTCGTCCTCGGTTACCAAGCCTTTACTCGAATTCCGTCTAGAAGGAAACTTTACCTGAAGTTTTCCTTGAAAAATAGCATGGGAGGTAGTCCGTCCCCGATTCTGAAAGCTTATCAAGAATATCATGGTAAAATATGGTTATAGAATTCGCTGTAATTCCGTAAAGTTCTAGAGGCAGTTGAAGCGGAACAATTTTAAGCGCAGCCGTATCAACTGTGCAAACGTGGATAGTTAAATACTGATAATAATTCCCTAACGTTGTTTAGCTTATCTAGCGGCCGGGTGCCTGCACAGGACACAGTTTAGCTTTAGCCTTGCAAATAAACTCCTTCGAAGCTTTACAAGTAAATATGTACGTCTTGTTACTATTCAAATGAAGCGCGTTGTATATATGTATGTATTTATCTTGAGTTGTATGTATGCAAACAAAAGTAATAAATCAAAGTACAAGAAATTAATTTTCAAACATCAGCACTACCCATAGATATCATATCCATATTGCAACCATGCGTGAGCACAAATATCGTTATTGCAATCCTTTAACAACATCCGTAATCATCAAGTTCTTTAGTTATGTTGGCATCAAAGCATTAAGCGCCAATGTGTTGAATGGACTGTCAGAAAAATCATTTATTTCCCACTGAAAATGTTGTCAAAGTAACAATGTTGCCATTTTATGACACAACCGACATAAAACACACAGCCAAACCAATGAGATACATACATACATGAATTTCTGCAACATGGCTGTCGAACAGATGAAACGAGATATGATTTAGAACTGTGTGTGTCAGCTGGCTTGCCGCATCGTTTGTCGGTGATCAGTGACGGCTCGGTGCAATTTTCGTAGAATTATGTGTTTTTAAATATGCAACTTTGACACAAAGAAGAGAATAGCAACACTACTTTTTTTGAAATTGCTAATTTTTCGCAGAAATTTTTTACATTTCCGTATATGACATACATATACACACCTCTCCCCTTACTCGTATCTTAATTTTTTTGAGACTCTATGAAACCCTTTATGTCCAAAGAAGCCAAAAAGAAACCACAACATACATATGTACACACATATTTATTTGTACATTTGCACTGAAACTCCGCTTTGTCGAAGATCAAAGCAGACGCAATTTGAGTCTGTGTAGTAAAATATCAGAAGAAATACTTTTAAATTAACAGCTGAAATTTTTATTGCAGTCCGAATCGTAAAAAGCTCCTTGGTGGCAAACAGGCGGAGAAAACGAGATTTTATTTAATTGTTTATGAATATATATGTTAATGTTGCATGCCGTGATTAGATTAGATCGAGTGACGATTATGATTATTAGTTGAAAATTCAATTTTATTTAAACGTGTATTTTTATTTGTTTTTAAGAATTCATAATTTAAAGTCATAAAATTATAGAAATCACTGATTGACCTCATAGTGAGTTTTGCTTTCTAAACGCATTTACGCAGATATGCTCGTATATGTGTATGTACATATGTTTGTAGGGATTGGAATCTCATGCACTCAAAATTTAAAATATGCAATTAAAAACAGTTTCCCAATACTTTATTACCGGTACAAAAATAAATAACACATGTATTTTAACAAGAAAATAACGAAAACAATTTACTAGTTGAGTTCTAACAGAGGCCACAATGGCCCCTTGGCTATACAAGAAGAGAGAAAAGCAAAAATATGCAAAAACCATATGCATTTATTGTAAAATATACTAGTCTCATACGGGTATTTTGACGACCAATTAGTCCCGACTCTTCTCTAACGGGTACTTTTAACGATTTATTGATATATATGTTACCGACCAAACCCGATCTTTGGACAAACTAGGTTTTCCTGGGCGAAACAAATTCTGTCTAGATGCGATACATCCGTCTGGCATGAAATGAAGTTGGACGCAACAATATTGTGGACTGCGTAGTTGGAGTTGGACTGATGAGGGTTATTTTTTTGAAGCGCAGCCAAAGGCCGCTCTCGCAGAAAGGAGTTTCGCTCAAAAAAAATGTGGCGCCTGATCTAGTTTAGCCTAATCAAAACTAGTTTGTCCTAAGATCGGGTTTGGCCAGTAACATATACATACGTACGCACTTAGCTGATGTAATTTCATGTGCGGCGTTGGCACAGAGAGAGAGAACCCTGGTTCCAATCGCAGTTGGCGCAAATTGTTATTTTTTATTTTTTAAAAGTGACTAGTCGCTTTTTATACCCGTTCGGGTATAAAGGGAAACAATTAATCTCTTCATAAGACATGCTCGATCAAAAGCGAACAGTTGTTTCCATATATAGAGATCAAAAGTGGTATAAGTCGTATGATCCTTTGCGATTGCTCCCGGAGTCATCCCGGATTAGTCGTATTTTTTGCAGGGGACATATAAGCATATATGTATGTATGTATACTGGAAAACCACAAACGTTCTTGTTTAATCATTTTGTCTTAATGATCTTATACAGAGAGGGAGCCATAAGGGGCGTGGGATTGATGATCAGATTCAGCAGCGGATCTAGAATTTTAGTACGAGGGAGATTTGGATTTGTAATTTTTTCACTTGTTTGATTTTAGGATAGCTATCAGGAACTATCAACAAGTATCTTTCGGAAGTAAGTATAGCTTGATCGTACCTTTGGCCAAGGATATGCTGAGCGAGAATTTTAGAAAATCTTGAACGGATAGTAGTATGGAAAAATGATAAATTAGCAACACAAACTTCCCAGTTCCTGGCTGCTATTTATACTTCAGAATATACAACGTCTTGCAAAAAAATGCAGCCAGCGCACTCCATTGTTTTGCCTTTGAGTAAGCAAGATGCTACATATGCAGGAATTTAAGAGATGCGACAAAGTACAGAAAGTAATTTTCTCGAAATTTTCGATAATGTGAGCGAAGTATGCACAGAATACGACATCGTTATCAAGAAACCACGCATCAATAAATTTTAAAGAAATAAATGCAACGTCGTGCGTTGGAGCGTTGAAGATTACTATAGAATTACATTTTATAGATCGTCCCGTCTCTACGTTAACCTCGAATCTGCAATAGAGTCAGACTAGAAAATATAAGATTACTTTGTTTGTGGTTTTCTGGGACACTAAATGATAAGAGAAGTGTCCCTTCCGTAATATGGCCTTGGGGGAGAGGCTCGGCCAAGTCTAAGCAAAATTAGTGAAACGGCATTTATTTTGTTTGATTTCGATACGCAATGAGCGGCCTGTGATTTTAAGTGATCACTGAACGGCAAATGAGAAGTATTACAAGTTGGGGGATAAATCAAAAACTTAATATCTATCACATATGTAAATTCAAGTCGAAAGAAAATTAAAAAAAAAAATTAACTAACTGAAAGCTTTTGGTGTGCATGAATAGTTTTATGTTGTGTTTGCAATCTGGTTTAAGCTTTTTCAGATAGCGAAATACTTTCGGAACCACGGCAGTATTGCCAAAATCTGTGAAAAATTTACAATTATTCGCATACTATGTACGTATATTATTAAATTTCCCAAACGCGTCCTTGCTTGATGACCCAAAAGTTCAGACAAGGCGACTTAAAAGCAACTTTTTGTGGCTGTCTTTTCTTTATATTTTTTATAAGGATATGGAATACAATTTACGTACATATATGTATTTGATTTACTAAGCCTAAACCAATTCTGATTTCAATATTACGCTTATCTGCAATATTGTAAAGCCGATGACACCCATTGTTTCTGTACAATGTTGAGCAGGGCGCCAAGATCGGCCCGCGAAGCGATTACCGAGATTGAACAGTGAATCATCTCGTTTGCTGCTGCCCCTTCTTCTGTTACGTAAGAATGAGGTTTCGATATATTCATTTTCTCTAAGGCGTTTAATTTTGTCTATTCAGCAAAGTGGGGATGTGCCCGCGTTTTCAAGGTAGTATGTTTTAATCAAAACTTTAGGCACATGGCGAAGTAGTTCAATTTGATGTCGGAGGTTCAGTCATGGAAATATAATTTTCCAGCAGTTTGGCCCAAAGATGCGTTACTTGCCTAACCTGGTGTTGGAAGCGCACATCACATATAGAATGGAAGCAATGCTCGAAAGTGCACCCCAAGCGCTCATTTTGAATCCGTCGACATTATCATCCTTCGGATTATGGACGCAAATGGAGGAGGTGCTGATAAACGGATTGTGCCATGCACTCAAAGCCAGGCTGTTGCTTATAAACTTTTGATACAGATTTTGCTCCGCGTAGAGGCTGCATATGATGTACAGCGTTATGGCTTTGTCACGCCCACAGTATTTTGTGGATGACGGGAATGTCAGCCAGGCTAACGCACCTACGAAAATAAGGGTCCGGCGGCTCAAGTATAGTCCCTACTTCGTTTGCTATGGGCGGAGTATCGTCCGGAGCATTTCTTACCTCGAAGATTATGAGAAATTTACAAACCTAGCAATGGATAACCAAAACCTTTCCCTCAGTGGGAATCCTTCATTTGTTATACTTACGTAGCTAATTCTCTAACAAGTTACCACCAGTAAATTTAGGTATTCGCAGCACGGCAACATTAAAATATGTTGCGCGCAAAAAAAAAAAATACGAAAAATAAAAAGTTGTTGCATAATTCAGAAAAATGGGCGTTCAATGACTGCTGCAGCAGCCAAACCCGCTTTGATCATTCGTCGCGCCCCCTTTTCACACACCTGCAGAATGGCAAAATATCAAACACGCCAACCGCGCCGACATGCGCAACTACTTATGTATACATACATACATACATACATATGTAGATGTATGTACATCATCAGCATCGGCGTATCATCATCAACATCATCATCTTTGCGATCAAAACAGCCAACATACCTGGAAGCACTGCCACTCTGTGAGCCATTTAGGAGTTCATATGAGATAACGCAATAAATACAGTCACAATAACATTTCGGGCACAGCCCGAAATCCTTATATAGGATATGCTTTGACAGACGGTCGGTTTTCGAGCGATCTTCCTCTACACTGCGCAAGCCCGCCCCACCCCAAAGCCGACGGCTGCATCGATCAGTCTTGATATTATGATTTTTTAATAGCCGGCAATTTTCTCACCTCGCAAAGTGTGAATATTATGGTGTAATTGCATCAACGCATCAACTCCTACCAATTTCGGCCAACGGCGACGGCAATGGACACAGAAATGGCATTGGCAGCAACTAAGTTGACTGGCGTGGAATCTGTGGTTGTTGTTCTGGCTGTGGCTCTGTCCATTGCCGTTGTTAATCGCGCATGGCGGCATAGCTACTATGTAGTACATGCATAGTGTGGCCTTGCGTCAGTCAGTTTGCTGAAAAGGCGTTGATGCTGCGTGGTGAATGATGTATCCTCGAGCAATGAATGAGGAAGCAGCTCTGTGCTGTTTCACTTTCTACTGCCGCTCGGCGAGTTTTTCCATTGGAACTTTTAGGCTTTTTTTTTTTGTATAATGTTGGGCGTACGGCGCAACTCCTACCCGACAGTGCTTTTGGGCTGCTTTGACCGCATTAGCTGGTGTTGTTGTGCTGCACTGTTTGCTGCTTTGGTGTTCGGTGTTCGTTCGCAAGTCTAAAATTATGGCAAACTGTATAATTATTTTTTGATGTTTCACTTCTTGTGCGTGGCAACGCTTTCGAAGGCGGAAAATGTTGTGGTAACTTTTGGACTCTTAACCCGTGCGAAGTGAATTAGGTGGAAAAGTATTTAGTTTACGTACGACTTTGATTCATCTTTCGACAGCTTGTTTGAGACGGGTTTTGCTTACTTGTGTTTTTATAGAGCAGATCTGCTGAAATGGACAGTAAAAAACTGAAAAAGGATCTAGCAAGCGGCTGATCCGGATTTCACTAGATCTACTTTTTCTTCCCTAACTGCTGCTAAAACAAACATATACATAGATATTTCTACCATAAAGAGGCTCAACTATACAAGGGAGCATCTGACAAATGTAAGAATTCAGCCATTTATGACCGTGTAGTTAACACTTAATTATCAGTTCTACATTTAAAATATCGGTTTGCCTTTAAATTCGATAGATATGTAAACAGTCTAGACAATCTTAAGTTACCGACCGAGTTTTTTGTGGTATAAAATGTTCATAAGTGGGGAAAGGTCACAATGGGAACTAACAACATATCACGAAATGACCACAAAACGCATAACGATTCAATTCATTAAAATCAGTTAAATTTGTGTGCCAAGATGTATAAATCGAGCTTGGCGACTAACGCCAGGGTGGAAAAGTAGGCACGTTTGGTCCAACAGTCTGTTACTAAGCCTTCCTGACAACACCTCAGAGAGAGAGGCTGCTCGACATTGCCGCGGAACCGACCGTTGTTTGTAATATCAGATACTAAATCGATATGTTTATAAATCTAAGTTGTGATAGACGGAAGATACGCATCTATTTAAGGAGTCAACGTCGGCACGGATTAAAAACCACAAAGACCATGGAGCTAACGAAGCAGATGTTCAAGAAGCTTCTAGGGATATATACAAGCCACTTCGTATTACAAATACAGGCATGTCCGTAGATTGATTGTCAATGTACTTTACTCAATCCACAAGAAATATGATCCTGCGGTATGACTCTGTAGAATGAAGTTGATCACTGCCTTTAGTTCTGTCTGTTCAGACAAGCCTAATCACTTGCGTTCGATATCCTCAATCTATTGTTGGAAATTGTAATAGGGCCGGCAAATCTGACTCGTACATATGAAGATGAAATTGATATCGTCAAGGTTAATGCCAAGTGCAGAAGCGCAGAATTTCGCAGCTTAGAGTCGAGGGAAAAAGGGGTTATCCTCATTCCCAAGAGAGAATGATGAGCTTTATAATGCATGCCAAACTCCTAAATACACAAAAGATTGGACATCAAGGTGGAGTGATAAAACGGATGTTGTTCGGGCGAAAAAATGTTGACGTTTTGGTTATAAAACAAAATTCTCACGCACAAACGAGGTCATACGTTAACGTCAGAATGTTCGATCTAAAATGTTCTCCAGATGTAAATATTTTGAATTACTCAGCAGATTTATTTCTGAAATTACTCATACCTCACGACGAAGAGGTGGCTGCAATGTGAGTTCGACCTCACTCTTTTCCCATCCTCAAAACCATATAATTATTTCCAATTCTCATTTTCCTATATCGTTGTGATGATTACATTTCATTATTTGACTGCAACGTGAGTCCCTCCCCTGTATTCGAATTCGTTACCCCAGGTGATCGACCTTTGAGGAACTGAGGGAAGTCAATTTATGCCTTCAAGATAAAGTCGGAATCTCATCTCTGTGGAAAAACCAATCCGTGGTATGTATGTATGAACGCAAAAAATGCTGATGGGGTATATACTAACACGGATTATATTCTTTGTACTGAGTTTACCCACCAGTAAATATATGTCTAAAAGAAAACCAACTGAGTTCACAAAGTTTTTCCAGACTCTCAAGGCAGGTGACGTGCCTTTTGGCAGATTACGCTGATACATAACTCTATTTTTAATTGTTGTTGTAGTTTCTAACTGTTGTTGTTGTTTAAGAGTTGAAAAGTTTCAAAACATCGATTGGATTCTTGGTGGTGATTAGCCTATTTAAGGGGACCTTATGGCCGCTTGGGTTTTTGAAAAGATAACTTTAAAAATGCATTTCAGGTTCTTTTCAAGGCTTTTTTTCTGGCGCCGGTCGAGCTTTTAAGGACCTTGGCTTGAAAAACTGTGTGCCATTTGCCTTTGGCCATAAAGCTCCGCAGTTATTACTTCATCTATACTTGACCCGTGTATGTACCAATATACATATCTGGTGTTAACTTTAAAGAGTCCATTTACTAAGACCACATGGTATTTTCCCCACAATATCTGTCTGATGCTTGTTTATATGAGGAGATCCAGCAGATATTTGTAGTTGAACAGTTGTTGTTGTTATCGTAGCGGCACTACCAAGCCCCGACTAGTTCGGTTTGTCCATCAATCGTTGTCGTCAATCTCAACAAACGGTAGGCGTTTCGGCGGGTTCAGTCAAAAGGGAGGTGGGTGTTAGCTGAGTGGAACTGACATTTGAAGAGGTGGTTGGTGTAGTGGGGGGAGTCTCCCACTAGTTCAGAACGCTCATTGGAGATATCGATGTCAATTCTGGATAATTTGCTGTTGACGGAGCTACAATATCCTGAATAGTCATAGGTGGAGAGTTCGGTACATCGTCGGGCCCTGTGGTTGGTCGATGTCAGTCTGGACCGCGCCATGTACTCGAAAATATGCCTTTTCACGTGCCTCACGTCTGTGGCATCCTGCTAGGAATTGTTTGCTAAGCATTTTATTGTCCTCCCTTCCTTATGGGAAGCATTTTGGCCTCACTATGAAGGTGGTGCTCAGGCGAAATCAGAGGCATCTTGTCGCTGTACGGAGTTGCGGCGTTCTGACAAGCTTACTGCTTCGTCCACTGCGTCCAACTAGTCCCAACCAAACCGGTGAAACATGATTCAGAACCGTAAGTTGCCAGCAACGTTTCTTCGTCTTTGCCCCAGGTATTGCCGGCGAGCTATTTGACGACCTTGTTGCGGTTATGTACTTTATTCACAATGGTGACTGTGTGCGCGAAGAAGCAAAGCAGGCTGTACAAAAAAATCTGGTATTTCAGCATCGGAATTCGTGTGCCATCGACGTGAATGCTTAGTTGAAGCCTTATCTCTTTATTCCACGTGGTGAAGAGGGTCCTCCTTGCAGTGAAGGAGCGAGAAAGTTCGGAGACGTAGCCGCTTACTTTCAAGCAGAGGCCATCAATTCCATTGCCAGACGCCAATATCGAACAGTAGTCAGTGTATGAGAACAGGGAATTGCCTCCGGTAGAAGAGCGAGTTTCGAGATATAGAAGTTAAACAGGAAGGGGAGAGGACACCTCTTTGTGTGAACACCTCCTTGATAAATTCTTATAGGATTTGAAGTTTGATCTCGAAATATTACTGACGACTGCCGACCACTCATATAATTCGCCGACCACCGTTTGAGTGCCTGTGGGACACACGAAGCCTCGATGTATCCTAGTAGCGTTGTATGACAAGCGGTGTAAAACGCCTTTGACAAGTCCAACGCAACTAGGAATGTTCTCTCACAGAGGCAAAATATTCCTCGATAGTTCTATTACATCAAGCACTCTCCTTTCCCAACGATTAAACACATTTAGCTTGAGCTAATCATTACCTATTATTTTCTACTTCACCAAGGGTTAAGCTCGTCACATTCGCCACCGCACGTCTCTGTTCGAGTTCGTCCATACTCGTATGCTGCATACATATCTACACAATTATAAATCAAGCTTGCCATAGTTGCTTCAATGAAAATGTTCTTGTCGTTATTTGTTGTTCACTGACTGTTGCATGCAACCGCATACACACACATACACATCGGCTAGTTGCATGTTGCATTTGTTGTTGTGCATGTTTTCAGCCCACTTGCATCTAAATTTGCGCATCAACCTCAACTTAAATGCGCGTATCTTAGCAGTCTAGCAACACTGAACAACAACTCTGTGATATGATACCAATTTGATGGCATAATTTCAACGCACCCTCCAGCGCTATTAATATGCAACATGACAACAACATACAACGCCACACCTGCTGATGCTCGTGTTGCTGCGCTTCAAAGGCGCGCAGTTTCAGGCACAACTGCGCACATGCATACATATGTACACGTAGCGCTATTCTGATGATAAGGTTGCAGCAAGTTTTGTTTTCTTATGCGATGCTTGGCTCCTTTTGGCGGCAGTCCTAAAGTGGCAAATTTAAAATCGGCCCACTTGTCGACCCAACAAATTTGCCTGATTTGACGGCTGTTGGACTGGCAAGGCTTTTATCGGCAGCGGCGGCAGCGTTTACAGTAACTTCCTTTGCGTAATAATTTTGCTGCCGGCCAATTGTAGGGTCGGAGCGTTTGTGAACTTGAATTAGCCTCCACTCGTGTAGCTCGGTATGTCCGTTTGATCTGCAGGTCCCTTCAATAAGGCAAGATCGAAAGAAATCGTTATTCAATTTCGCGTCTTATATACTACCATCGAACCACTATATTTTGCTGTGTATGTTCATCTATGTAGCTGAGGCGAAGCCTCCTCCATATCCGAAAACCAGTTCATTCATTGCGATGCTGCATTACCCGCATAAATGGTTTTGTAACTCCTCAAAGCTGATGAGTAGAAATAGCCGCGTTGAATGAGTTTCCAAGCCGCGTAAAATTCCATAAATACATTTCTTCATAAGCTGTTAATTTTCGTTGTTGTATTGAACACTGATTTACTATTGGCTACAAATGCCGCTTTTATTTAGCAGTGCGAATGTTGAGCTATTCCTGTACCATTCACTTTGCTCCTTTTTCGAAAAGGTTTGATGACCGCCGGAGGTGTTAAAACTTGGAAAAATGCAAATGCGCGCATAAATAAAATTTATTTCAGTTTTTAAGTAACCATTACGCGACTTTTATGTCGCTCCTTGTCTAGCCGCCCGTTTCAGCTGTGACCGGTTACCAAGCTAGCTGCCGATCGTGCAAATCCTTTTTCCAATATGCAAACCGCCAGCTACATATGTATGTGGCAGAGATAGAGAGGCTTAACTCCAGTAGCTGGTATTGGCAGTACATTTGTGGCGGTGCCGTTTGTGCTGCCATGCAACCAGGCACGCTCCCCCTTCCCCGCGTCCGCTTTTGCAATGCATCGCATATTTTTATGGCTGCGCATGCGCGCGCACAGTAGCTGACACAGTTGTCACTCGGTGGCGCGTCGCAATTTCGCGCCTCCCTTTCGGCCAAGTGAAATTTCCACTCAACGGCATCCAGACAACACGGGACAGCGCCAAAAGCGAGTCGCTAAGATTTATGTGAGTGTTGCCAACTACCAGCTTGTGCTTCGGCATACAGTTTTGCGGTAGCCGGTGTTGTTAGTGTTACGGACAATGCGCAAAATTATAAAGTGTGAAGTTGGCTGTGAAGAATGCAATTGGTAGCGGTTGCTTCAGGCGTATTTAACACCAACAGCTAGAGTGCAGCGGCGGCAAAACAAAACATCCCGCAAAGCGAATGCTTTGAAGCAAATACTCCACTTCATTAAATTGGTCGTTGGTGAAGTCGCAAAGCCGGCGAGTGAACTACACTAGCGGTTTAGTTGATATTTAAAATCACTAAAAATATATGTGCAGATTTATGAAAGCCTGCCCGTATGTAAATTTGTCTGCATATGGAAATAATTTTTATAGGCAAAGAGAAGCGCTTTTCGTCTATTATTGGACGTCTATAAAAATGTCAAAAGTTCACCCTGAGTGTGTGTGTGTTTTGTAGTTAAAGCTTTTTCCCATTATTTTAAACAGTTACTACGGCCAATGCAAGCAGCCAACGAGCCCAAAAACTAAGAGCTCGATGCGCGCAGTTGAGAATTTAATTAAAATTGCTAGGCCATACGACTATATGAAAAAAAAATGGGTAAAACTAATTCTGTTTGGTAGTGAACACCTGAGAGGTGTGCTCCTGCCTGTAGTACAAATAGAATGTCTATAAAATTGTGAGTAGTGCAGCGAATTTTAACATTTCCATTTGTTGACTGGAATAACCCACAGCCTTAGGTAAAAGCAGACTTTGCTGCAACAGCACGACGAAACGGAGAGATAACTGTGCAGCTGTTGTGCGGTTGAATGGAATGAACACGGAAATATTATTGAAAATGGTGCTACAACAACTGTGAGATGATCACTTAACGTAACCAAGTTTCGTTCCCATGGACTGCGTACCGATATCCTAATGTCAGGCAGTCACTAAAAATGAAGATGCCTCATTCCATCATTTCTGTCCTAGATTCGTAGTAACCTCCATGATTGCTAAAACTTCAGCTTGGAATACGCTACAGTAGTCTGGTAATCTAAAAGAGATTTTCAGAGGATGGTTTTCATGAGAAAAGGCCTTCTTCCACCTTACCGTCGAGTTTCGAGCCATCATCGAGTTTCGAACCAAAGTCGAAAAAGGACTTTACTCCTCAATTGCCAACTCGCCCAAAGTAGCAGTTGTTGGCAAGAGTGATTCGGCGTTGAATTTCGATGCTCATATCATTATCGGTGTTAATGCTGGTTCCCAAGTAAACGAAATTCTCTACTTTTTTTCGAAATTATAACTGTCAACAGTGACAGGGGATACTTAGTCTTGTGCTCGTTGACCACCAAACCCATTCGCTATGCTTTTTTACCAAAATGGAAAAGGCAGAACAGACTTCGCGGTTCTTGTTACCGACGATGTCGATGTTATCGGCGTACGCCAGCAATTGCGCGCTCTTATAAAGAATTGTTCCTCAGTGGTTTAGTTATGCAGCTCTTATTATGTTCTCCAACATCATATTAAAGAAATCACATGCAAGGGAGTCGCCCTGCCTTAAACTCCGTTGCAAACGGCTCGGAGGGATCTTTCACAATTCTGACGGAGCTGGTCAACGTCATTTTGCACAGCCGTAACAGTTTGGTGGGTATGCCTCATTCGGACATCGTGGGGTATAAGCAACTCCTTTTAGTAATTTCGAAAGTGGCTTTGAAGTCGACAAATAGGTGGTGAGTGTAGATAATTTTTTCGCAGTGTTTTCAGCATTTGTGGTATTATGAATTTCTGGTTTATGATGGATTTGGCGGGTCTAAAGCCACACTGATAAGGCCCAATCAGTTCGTTGAAGTGGGCTTACATATGTATTTAGGTGCACATTTATTTTTGCACAGAGGCGGGTGCATAGTTTGGATAAAGCAAGATAGAGGTCCAAGTCGATATTTGTGCTCGGAGCATACGTACGTCTTAAATACTGGAAGCGTGCTTTCCGTCTATCACAAATCGATTTGGTTTCTCGTTTTTCGATCTGGAGACAGCCACGTGGATGGAAGGATTTTTTTATGGCAATACGTCTTGAAGGCGGAATTATCCGCTGGTGGTTCCGAAGATCCCTTCCTTGCTTACCCTGGAATTGAAGACGCCAAGCACGATTTTGATATCATGGCGGGGGCAGCGCTCGTTCGTGCGCTCCAGGTGCTCATAGTAAAGATCCTTGGACGTCAAGTCGTTTTCTTCCGTCGGGGCATGGGCGCAGATGGGCGAGATGTTGAAGAATCTCGCTTTGGTGCGGATTGTGGCTAGACGCTCGTCCCCTGGGGTGAACGACAGTACTCGGCAGTTTATAGTAGGCAGCCACAGACGTGGTCACCCAAATATACAGCTGCTTGCAGAAGAGCCCTCGCCAAGGAACGTGAAGAGGTATCTCTACGAACTGACGGACGAATTCCAGAGGTTTATCAAACAACCGCTGGACCCAACTGCATACAGACAGGCCCAGAACGGCATTCACAGGGAGTCGGTCTCGAGTCATATAGACTCTCGACCTGTTAATGCCGTTCTGGGCACACAACCACCTGACATGGATGGGACAGAACTTTGTCTGCCTCGGGATATCGGCACCACAATAGCCCAACTTCACTCTAGATATTGCAGCAGGCTTAACTCAGCAGGATAAACGAGGATGTCCCCAACCAAAGCCCGGCATGCGGAGAGTCGCCACATGACTCACGGCACCTCTTCGCATGCCTCCAGAATACCACCCAGCTAACGCCCCTGTCCCTTGGACAAATACCGTTGAAGTCGCGCACTTTTCTGGGCCTCCCATTAGCTGAAACAGACGACAACGTTGATGGATGAGCCGAGCCGAGCGGGGTTTAGTAGCCGCTACAACAACAACAACAGTAGCCGGCGACGGACTCTCTCTCCTACCACATATCCAACATCGAATTTACGCTCCTTTATATGTACTGCAGTTGTAGTAGACGTCGCAAGGCCCCAGACATTGCTTGCTTTGCCCCGTCATGCCAGTGTATTTCCTTACGAGGACATAAACCAGCCGTGCACAGGCACCTTCCCCATTAAGGGTCCGGGCATTCCAGGTTCATGGCGTCAAATCGTAGTCCTTTAAACGTTTGCCGTGGTCGTCATCAAACGGCGGCTTTGTTTCTCTTCTTCATTGGAGTCTGTTTTTACGTGGCGGGTTCCAACCGCAACACACAACCCATTCCGGAGACGGGAACGGTTTCGCAACCGAATACACGTTTATATTGGGGCCACTTTCTCCAAGACCGACACCGGCTGGCAGCCGCACGTACTAGTGAACAGACGCTGCAGACATCAGTGAGCTCTTATCCGAATAAGTCGAAGTGGCACCGCCGAAGCTCACGTGAACCAAGGCTCCAGTCAGATTGGTTGCCGCGTCTCGCTCACGTTGCCCAGAACCCAGTAACTAAACACTTACGCCCAAATTCATCGGAAATAAAGAAGACTTCAACTGCTTTATAAATCGAACATTTTTATGAAAATGTCTCTTTATAAAGCTCTGGAAACGCCTTTTAAATGAGTTACTGCCAGGCTAAACCTGGTACATTGTACAGTATCTTATGATGACATCGCCTAAAAGACTTTTCGCACATTTGTTCAGTTTTAATAAGTCGCCAATCTTTTTCCAGTCTTTAGCGCTTTGCTTCGAGTGCAGTTTAGCTTTCAAGGAACATGGTAATTTTTTCTATCTGAACTTTGCTTTTCGTAGTAGATTGGAAATCTTCACTCTAGAACAGAACTTTGCTCTGCCACATTGAGAAGAATGTATAATCTGAAGTTCCTCCGGATTGGGACCACATTCAACTTCTTCTTCTATAAGCGTAACTTGGCTATTCAGCTGGGTCTATTCGAGAGTCATTGATTACTTTAGTATATGCACTTTTAAATCTCTTTAAGATATTTAAACTCTTCAACTACGATTGTCTACTTCAACTGCCAGAAGCAGTTCTCGTCCCTAGCCGTTGCAAGCAATTAGACTACATCGTCATATCATAATTTTGTGTAATTACTTGGCAACAGCGAGTTAAGTGAGTCGAGAATTTTAACTCTTCACATAAAACAGCTTAAAAAATTACATACTTAGTTCATCAGAGAAGGGCAGAGAAAGAGGTAAACTGAAATGAGCAAGGCAACTGCAGCTTAATTTCATGAAAATGAGTTTTCACAACATTCTTACTGAATTGCGCTAGGGTTGGTGAAATTAAGCTAACCAACGGAGGGGAGGCGATGGGCTAAGGGTGAATGAAAAATGTTAATTTTTACATAAAGCACACATTTTACAACTGGATTATCTGGTATCAGCAGCAGCGCCAGCTCATCGGCTAACACTTTGCCGACAAATAACTCGTAAATACGTACGTACGTATACGTATGTATGTATGTACATTTGTGCACGTTTACACGCACCTAGATATTTGCAAATTGCTTTCGCCAATGTACATAACGCTACATTCATGAGTGGTTTACGGTAAGTAAGACTTCGTTTTTGAGTGGGTGTAAGTATGTATTTGCGTAGCAGCACATTGTGAAAACCCCAAAAAGATCACTAACACTTTAACAACTCAATGAGGCGGCGACGAGAAGACAAAAATGTTGCGAACATTTTCAACTCCACAACTCTGCTGGATATAACCATTATCTCTTGTAGCTCTTGCACGAGTGTGTAAGGCTGTGTGTGCCATGGATCTAGATGAGGCACCCAAATGATAGCTGGCTGGTGTAGAGAAGGCGGCAAGTATGGCAGTGCGTGGAAAATAAAATAAAAATAAAGTTGTTGGTAATTTGTAAAAGAGCGCGTCGAAAAGTTTTGTGGCATGAAAATGTGCGCAAAAATATCCAAAGTACCTGTTTCAGCTGAGCGTACAAAAGTTTTTTTGCTGATGACTTAGTGTGGCATGGCGTGGCGTCCGGTGGGACGGCGTAACGAACCATTTTGGGTTGTGTGCGCCCGTCCGCGTTTTTCCTTTTTCTTTTCAAAATCCATTTTCCTGTTTAAATTCACATTTTAACGAGCGTCTCATATAGGTGCGTGTGTGTGTGTGTGTGTGTTTGTGTGCGCGTTGAAGGGTTGCAAGTGGGTGGCTCAGTGCGGTTGCCCTTTGGGGTGGCAGCAGTTTATTGCGCTGGAAGAGAAGATGTGGACTGCTTTGATAAACTTTGTCTGCTACTGCCGCTGCCGCTGCCGCTGTTGCGCTTCACTAACTGGCAGATCTGAACTTTGTATGGGGGAAGTGAGTGGAAAAAACTTTGCTGAAGACTTAATGGCGTCTGTGTGTGGGTGAAATTTATTTTTATGATGAGCCATATAAGCTGCAGTTGAATTTTAAAATCCCTTTTTTACCCCGTTCGTTGTTGTTTTTTTTTTAGGTTTTTAGCATCGTTTTTTGCTCCTCGTCAAATGGGTGTGGCTGGTTAAGAGCGTGTAAGCATGTGTTGGTGAATGGGTTGTCAAGGCGTTTTGGGTTAACAGCAAATAAGCAGCATAAAATTACAAGGATTTATGTGTAAACGCTTTAAAATTTCGCATAGATAACGCGCATTTAATTGAGTGGTGGGGTGGTTGGGTTGCAGGTCGGTGGATGGCATGCTGGAGGCTGCCACATATAGAGTGGTTAGCAAAATTGTATAAATGTTTATGTCAAAGTTGCAAGGCAGTAAAAACGTTTGCGTTATGGCTCTTATTTTTATTTCGTTAGAGCAGCTTTTTGTTGGAAACAAAATATTTTTTATATCGTAAAACAAATTATTACTTTGGCAGGGTTTTTATGAAATTCGGCTGGCCGTATGCATTCTAAAGCGATCCTTGCTGCAAGCGTTCAGCCCAATAAAAATAAAAATAAAAAACATTGAAGAATACTTTAGATTCATGTCGGCACATTTATATTACGGATAAATGATAAAAAGCTGTAAATATGGCCAAGTAGCTCGGTTTATATACTTGTATGCATGCACATTAGTATGACGCATATTTGAATTTGTTTTGGTAGGCTATCCGTGCCTTTGGTTTCAAGTCGCGAAAAGTGGTTCCAGCTAAAAAAAAAATCACAGAGATTCTCTTGGCCACAACTTCGAAGTTCATTTCTCCAAAAGAAGTGTCAGACGTTGCTTTATGTAACGACGAGATTCCAATGATCACAGATGATTCCAAATGGACAACGGTACAGCATCTGGCGTTTTCTTCCAACAATTATTATTGATTGGAGATTACAGGTTTCCAGATTACTGCAGAGATTTTCGAGCTAAGATCGATAGAATTGCTTGTCGGTAAAGTTGGCAAGCCTGAAGAAACTCGTTCTTTTAAACTTCGCGTCTGCGGAGCATCGTTAGGCTGTGATGAAGCAACAGCTAACTCAAGAATGCTGAAAATTACTACAATCCCTCAGACAACACTCTGTCAGTCTATACTGTGTACCTAGGCAAAACGAAGAAGCAGGCGAGTGTGCGAGAAAAATGTTCGTTACAAGAAACTTAACACTCTAAGAGAAGGCTACTAATATCTGGATCCATGCGGAGTATCGCTATAGCGCTAACCACTTGAGCGCAAAATCGGTGTCTGCTGAGACTGTCAAAACGGAACATACAGCTACACACAAGCTTTGGCTACATGGCTGCAGTGCCGTCGAGGACCGGGCCGGACCCCAGCAAGGCAGTCATTGGCAGGCCCCTTCCATTGAAATCTTTTTTTAAGTAAATCTTATTTATTTAGCTACACACGCATACATACATTAGTGCAGATAAATTTACTTAATTGAAAAAAAAACTTTCAGGACTTTCTTTTGACAAGTTTGGACCAAGATACCACCCAACATATATATGTCAACAGGGAGTCAAAAATATTTCAAAAAGATCAAGACTTGAAGGCTTGCAAGATTTTCTGAAACACTCCAAAGTTGCACACAAATGTTCTCTGACAATCAGGCAGACCAGAAGGCTTTATACTCTTTGCAGAAAACATATGTTTATAGAGTTATACTCATACCAGTACACTGGGATATTCAAGGTAATTGCAAAGCTGACGAATTGACAAGAAACGGTACGACCACCCTCAACATTCCGGGAAAGGACCGGGTAGGTGTAGCAGTATAAACTTTTATACAACCTGTTAGAGATCATTCCATTCTAGTAGCCAATGAATGCTGGAAGACATTTTCGCTGTGTAAAACTTCCAGGGGTATCTGTTCTTTCTATAACTGGAAACGCGAATCGTTGCTCTTAAGTTTAAACAGAAAAGAAATATCCTTCCTTATGAAGACTGTCACGGGCCACTTTCTAATGTGGAATCAGAGCGGCGTATATTGACCTGAACATGTGTACGAGTGGAGGATCTACTCTACTTAAGAAGCGCGCAAGACCGGATCAAAAAAGTTACCATACTGAGAAACAAATTACCAAATTTAATAAAGAAAGATAATATTATTTAAATTTTGGTAAAAAATTATCAAAACGTGAACGCTGTATATGTGTAAAAGATTAAACACCGCTATTATTCTTACCGACTTCTTTTTAAAGAGCTGCCAAAACAAAAAAAAATATTTGAAATACAAAAGTAATTATTCCATATTACATAGCTGCATACATACATATATTACGCGTGTCTCAGAATCTGTAAACCAAGTATTATAATGACATTTTATACCTACTATTATTAGATATCTCACAGCGGAATTAACGACAAAATATTTGCATTAAATATTTTCATTAGCATGAAACGTTGTAGCGATTTTTTTTAATTAAATGAAAATGAACCTACCTTTGTATTCACTATTGTTAAGTCAGAAACCGCGTAGAGGAATTTCTGTAAATTACAAGAATGTTTTTATGTGTAATTTAAATACTTCTCTAATGGCTTAATACGCTCCTCATTCAAATACTTTTTTATGAACGGTAGATATCAAATGGTTATGATATGCTGTCTATTAAATGATGTAAAAATACCGCTTCACAGTTATTCATTCATTCATCTAAGAACAAAACTAAATTTAAATCTGCCATCATTGCTTCAGAGATGTTATTGACACTAGCGACTATTAACATTTTTGATGTGTTAATTGTGTTTACGATGACAGTCGTAGAGTCGAACAATACCGTGAATTGTATTATATTGAGCTCAGAAATGCTTTAAGTCGATTATTGATACAGCGCGCGTGTTACTAAATATTTCAGTATAAATTGAATAAACGTATGTGCTGATTCAGGAGAGTTTTTGTACAATAATGAAGAAATTATATATGTATGAACATAGAAGAGCTATCGTTTGCTAACCGTTGAACCAGTAAATACCATAAAGTTGCAGGAAATATTTCTTCCGTTTTGTCTATTCAATATCTGTATAACTGGTTTGCATCTAAGTTGTCATATGTATGTACATACGGTGACCGCTCGTCTTGTTTTTTTGCAGGACCTTAAGTAGCTGTTAGACGTGGTAAGTGCGAGTCTTTTTCACAAGTCTGTCAAACGCAAGAATTTCCAAAAGAAATTGCAGGTGCAGTTACACCTTGTATATAAAGAGGCTTTCGAAAGCAGTTTTTAATTCTGAAAATCACACTTTCCGATGCTACTTTTTGTTTGTTTACACGGTGAAAGCACACAAGTCCACTTTCAATTGTGTTACCAGACATTTTTATGCCTATAACAAAAATAATGTTCTGAAAAAATTAGTAAACCTGCTAAAATGTGCAGAAAACAGTCACGAAATGTCGAATACATTATTATTTAAATACTCCGAATCAGCAGAATAAATTAATTACACGTATTTTTCATATTTTATTCAAAATTTTTATAATTTTGTACCAAATTCGCGAAAAAACACATCACACGGCAACACTCGATTGGTTTGACAGCACTTGCAGCAAAAATGAAAATTGCAAGTGCAGCACGAGTAAGTTGAAATTATTTCTCGAAAGCCGTTTGTGTAATTTCAGTTGCAGTTACATCCTGCAATTTTTATTTCCGCAAGTGATTTCTGCAAATCTGCTATTTACACGGGAAAGTTAACTTTCGATTTCACCTTTTGACAGAAAAATGCGTAGAAAAAGCGCTTGCCTTGTCACGTCACCGCACCCATTACTGTTACTCAAAGGTATAAATACCTGATAATGTACTGATTTATCCCGAACTATATTCGATATTAAAAAATTTGTGGCGGGAGCCATTATAAGCAGTGGCGATAACTGATCGATAACTACATGAGGGTGAGGCTGATTTTGATGTCCAACCAGTCAATGCGTTCTAAATTTTGTGCGGCCAAGGATAATGGATGACGAGAAAATGAAGACCAGCATCAAAAATATCAGTAACACTGTTCTACACATTTTGTGGTAATCGCATAAGAAAAAAAGGTTTTCCCAGATAATTGTGGTTCGCTGAACGCGAAAAATACTGAATTTTCTTTTCAAAGAAGCGTTTTCGAGATTTCGAACAGTTTTTTGGTACTTTTCGAAGTTAGCAAGCTACCAACAGCTCAAAAGGTATTGATGTGTCCCTTACAAAAATATATAATTTGTGCCGATTTCAATAAAAAAAAGTATTAGTGTTACAAGCAAGTGGAAAGGAATGAAATTTTTCAAAACTACTCAGTAAAACAGTAAATTGATTATTTTTTCATTATTTATTAATTCGATCTAAAAGATAAACCATTACAGTAAATTTTGAGCCTAAGACAACGAAAAAATCTGATGAGAAATATAGATGTTATGGAGCATAATCTGCACAACTTATATATTTTAGTAAATGGCATGGCAAAATCTTTCAATTCATCAAATATTGACGAATAACTGCGAAAAGAACCAAAAAAACACTTATTCGAAATTATCTCGAAATTTGTATTACTAAATTAAACTCTCTTCGTTACATCGTTCTCATTTCTTCGTATGACTAATGTGTGCTCAGCTTACCATTTCCAGCAAGTGTCAGAATCTATTGTGCATTTTATATGAACACAATCGCTAAAACCGTCAAAATATTGTCTTTAGTAAATCAATGAATATATTTAAATGAAGAAAAAAAAACATCTTATTTAAAAGGTCAGTATTGTTATCTTGAAGCATCATTGTCATTTAAATGTGTAGAATTTCAATGCACAATGAACTCGAACGAAACACACCGAAAGGTAGTCAATGATGGCTGCAAAACTGAAAATACATTTAGAATTTTGAACGCCACAAACAGCAACTTATGTCAAAAAACTTAATGAGCGGATTAAATCAATTGGACAGTTTTCACTGAGTTGCTGAGCCGCTGACACTGAGAAGTCTTATTGTTGGTGTTGGTGATAAACTATGAGATTTTAATGCTTTCAACAAAGTGTCTTTTTTTGTATGCGCTTTTATTTTTATGATACTCATACGCTTTGAGTCTTATATGTGCGGTAGATTTGTGGAAAAGTTGTATACATTTACAGTCAAGCCAATTGCTGTAAGTGGTGCCAGATCGATAGTTTTGTTTACGGTGGAATAAATAGGAATCAATAATGAAAAGAGCACTTTAACCCAGAACAGAAAAAACTAGCGGTATAGAACTGATGGTGATATGAGACTCAGTGGTCAAAATTTCTTAATACCTGGTAATATTAAACAGATTGTTCAGGGTCTAGACATTTCCATTAATATGTTTTGAAGAATTGCTCTAACTATAGTAGGTTTTCTTATTTTTTCATAGCGTTGCCCACACCTGCGTTCTTTTTATTAATCTTTCAAAGACTGAACGAGTCATAGAGGCAGATCGATTCCCTATAGCCTGCTGCTAAAGTAGTAATCGTTTTGAAACTTACTTTGTACAAAATTCTATATTTGCAGCCTCAGTATAGTGGGCAGGGCAAGGAACCTTAACAAAAAATTTACAAAATTACAAATGTTTTTGTATCCTACAAAAACTTACTTTGTCACGCTATTCAAATACCTTCTTCTTTTTATTTTGCACAACAACCGTTTATCGTTTTGGCTCGACACCAAATACCTTTGCCAATTACATCTCTCCTTAGCGAACTCGCGCTAGTTTTTCATTCCGATCACAGACAGGCCCTTCTGCACTTGGTCCTTCTATTGTGTTCGTGGGCGCATTTGCTTTCGTTGTCCACCGGAGTATGTGCGGACTCTTTTCATCGATGCGTCGCTCACGGGAACAGGACCGTAGTTTTTTCGAAAAACCCCAAGGCCTTCTGATCTTTGTTGGCTATAGTCCACGTTCCTACGCCTTATAAGAAATAAGGTATGATGAATTTTAGAGTGTGAGGGCTCTGCTTTTCAATTACCTACCGAGTCCAAAGTCGCACTTGTTGGCAAGAGTTATTCTTCGCCTTATCTTCAGGCTGACATTGTGAGTGTGGTTTATGCTGGACCCTAGGTAGAAAAAGTTTTTTACTACTTCAAAGTTATGCCTGCCAATAGTGACGTGCGTTTCGAGGACTATTTATGTGTTTCACTTAGGTACTTTGTCTAGTTCTCGTTCACCGTGGGACCGACCTCTTTAACTTCTTTTTCTAAGTAGAAAAATACTGCGCTTACGTCCGTAAGATTCGGGCCGAAGATTTCGATCAGATTGAAGAAGTCCCACAAGACTCAATCGCCTTATCTAAAGCCTCATAATATATACCAGTATTTTCCTGGAATCACAAATTTGGACATATCGCGGTACAGGCAGCTTCTCCTCGTGCCATCAAAGGATGGTGTGTATCGATTTCACCAGGATTTCAGTTGCTGTGGAAATCCTGTCAATGGTGGATTAATCAGGTCTGAAGCCACACTGATAAGGTCTAATTAGTTGGCTCGTGTAGCGGTGCAGTCTTTCATACAGTACGTCGGCAGGACCTTGTAACTAAATATTATTCAGCGCTAATTGGCGCGAACAGCGGCATCTCCTTTCCTGTTTTTGGACAAAGAAGACTGATGCTTCTGCCTTCGGGAATGTATTCATGAGAACAAATCCCTCCATATCTCAATTGTACTCTGGTCATCTGTTACCAAATTTCCATCGTCTCTACAGGACCCAGCTCCGGTCTTCAAATCAGTTGATTTTGATAGCTACCTTATTTGCTGTTAAAATTTTCGAGCCGCATTCTTGTCTACCAGCATCTCAAGGTCTTCGCCCTCACATCTTTCTGCCTCTTATTTCTGCTTTTTGAATAGACGTTCCTCCTCTCTCCTCTTTTCCCGGTATCGGTCAAATGTTTTAGTTTCATCGTCTCCATTCTCCACAAAATGAGGGTTATGAGAGTTGAATTTAGATTTGATGCGACTCTTGGTAATTCGTTGACTGATCGGAGTGAATCTTTAGACGCGGAGTCGTAGTCTCTGCCCAACCGCAAATCACACACCAAATTTGTGCGCCGTCTCATGGAAGCTGTAGTACTTAGATGTTACACGCGGCATATTTCGTGCAGCCGTGTTCCGTCCATTGCATTTCCTGGATTTCGGTGATGTAAGCCTGGTATTTTTTGAGCACATCTAGCAGTTGGATAGAGGCACCGTCCGTATAGATGGTCCGGATATTCCAGGTGCATATCCGTAAAGTATAGAATTTATTTCGTATGCGAGGGTTGTCAAAGTTTGGCTGAAGTTTTCCGAGGCATTTTGTGTCTTTTAGTTGGTTAAAATTTGTTTAAGCGGCGGGTCTCAAGGCCCAGAATGCAGCCCACTGCTGGGAGGGCTTCTCGATTAAGGGACTTTCTGCTTCTCAAATTAATGCTATGAGTTTTGAGTAGACGATTAAGGAATTAGGTTTAAAAATATTAGACAGTTTTCGTTTTTGTCTGGTCACACGGGATGTGTTCCAATGTCTCCCCACAGCAAAGTCGGCACGCTGTCCCTGCTGCTCAATTAGCGACACGCAGTCAGCTGCAATTCCATACAATTTTAATTGCCGGGTTATTACAAATCTTGTTCTGTCTGGCATCCTTGACCCATCTGTACTCCGATGTGCACACCTAGGATCGAGGTGTACAAATTGCTTGTTCTAGGATTTTCACCTTCACCTTCATCATCCTGCATAAGTATTCGGGATTTTCCCAAAATCACAGAAGAGTACCAGCAGATAGTTTCAGTTCTCTTTAAAGTAGAAAAAAAAATCTTTTTAATTTCGATTTCGTTTCTACCGAAAAATGCAACCTTCTCTTTGCCCTCTACGCAAAAACACTAAGAAGGGGGGATGAGAAGGCAACACTTTTGTAGAAACGAAATCGCCATAAGGCATTGTATTTATTTCGGTTCCCTTATCGTGCCCTTTAGAGCGCAAAGTTAAAAAATTCTTAAACAAAAAATTGCAAGCAATTTTATTTGCTGAGCCCACATACATACATACATACGTAAGTATGTACATAGTGAAGTGAACACTGTTGGGGCAGATGGCAATTTTTTGCCGAAAAGAATATTCAAATTCAGATTTATTGCTTCTGCCACTCTTCAAAACAATCTGGTAACCCCCAACGGTACGATTAGCACCGTCACATTTTAGGGTCATGCCCAAAGATATTAAATTCCAACAACCAAACGATCATTAAATGATCATTCAACGGCAATCAACATGAGCATTTACCTTAACAGCAGTGGTCTTTGAAAACCGAGCAATACTAGACGACGAGAAATCCGACGACCACTGTGGGCTGTGAAACGGAAATGCACAGACGAAACTATCATTGTCCAAGTGAGATTATGGTATTCATGGACAGCGTTGAAGATTGTTACACATGCGCATGCGTATAAAGCAAACCTAGCGATTAAAATGTAAAATCAACGTTTAAAATCATGTTCATTTAATTTCGTTTTTAATGCTATACAAAAACAATGCTACACAGAAACAGCAACAGAAGCAGCGGCAAAAGGCGACACCAATATTTAAGTAATACTACATGAACACTAAGTATGGACTCAAGTATCTATTTATGTAGATATAAAGCTCTGTAATATATATATATATATATTTATGTACAGCTTAGTTTACATCAGCTCAATCGTGTACGCTTGTATAAATCCATGTATAAATATGTATGTATATACTGTAGTTTGCGGTCGATTCCAGTGGGTCGTAAAATACTTAAATTATCAACTGAGAACGAACACGTTTGGTGATGATGAACATTTACGAACATAACGAACGTAACGAAACGTCATGGCACATCATAAAAATCGTTTAGAGATACAACAAAGCACTTGGTCAGATAAAGATCGCTTTTGAGCCATGCACGCTAAAGTGAAATATTATGTATAATTTATGGAGAACAAGCCAGCCAGGGGCAATCGCACCAGCGAACAGGAAAACAAGAATGGAAACACACTCGCATGTTCAGGTGAAGATCGAGAACTAAAGGGGAAATTTTCGAATTTATGTATAAAAAAAAAATAATTAGAAAAATAATTCGGATTAAAAAATTTCTTGTCTCACACTTTGCCGAGAAATATTTGTTTGATTCTGTGAAATTAAATTTGCTTGAAGTATTCATATGTATGAACATATTAAGTAACAAAAAAAATAAAAAATTAGTGGCTTACGATCCTTGTTTAGACGCGACTACTGACACCAAGCGCCTAAATGCATGCTATTTATGCCCTGCTGCATGTGCAAAGATTCCCTTTATGAAATTTGGGAACTTTTTGCACAAGCACTTCTCAATTGCCATACAATACAACTTTCTTAAGCTATACTTTGATGGCACTTCAAAGTATGCTCGCCCTAGTCTGATGCGTCCTCTGGACCGATGCCCGGCCTATTCTGATGCATCCTCCGGACTATGCTTCCGGTGTTTTTTTGCGGATTCTGCAGAGATCGTTATTTATAGTTACCATTGGCCACATTGCCTACTCACAAATTTTAGAACCAATAAATAGTTTTTTATACGGTACGGCTACGAACCCGCAGAGTGGGATACTAGTCAAAGTTGTGTTTATAACAAAACCTGATAGGAAGAATCACGAAAGGGCGATGGATTTTAGACCTCTAAGTATGTAAGTTTTTCTGGATATAGAGGGCACATTCAACAACATTAAAGTTGACTCCATCATCCAATCAGTTCATCGAGGAGGGGTTAAAGTAGTGACATATGCTGGCGATTTAGTGCTAGCAGACACAAGACCTTTTATTTATACTGGAAATTATCCTAGACACTAAATTAAACTGGAAACTTAACGTTGAAAAAATTTAAGGAGAGGGCCTCCAGCGCTTCTGATACTTTTGTACACAGCTATCATAAAGCCGATTCCTACCTACTGAGCCCTAGTATGGTCGTCTTCATTAATTTATAGTTAGAGGAAATCGCCATGTATTCAGACCCAGGAAGTCGGGGCTATGGAAAATGAAGTCCTTTGGGCACAGCTAGGGCTGTCATATTTGTGTGACGCCAAACCGGGACAATTTTTTGAAAATGTCCCAAACACCCCAACCCCACCTCATAGCGCAAACATACATATGTATGTACACTTGTGATATGATCCATAATTTTTTACATCCCCCCGTGACTCTTTGAAACATTACGTTCCACTTTTTACCACTTTTTTTGTGTATGCGGGATGTATTTTTGCGATTTTTTCTAAATCGAAATTCAGAACTATGGATTTCAGCGTATTTTAAAAAAGGGTGTCAAAATCATACATTCCACAATGAAATAATTCTGCAAATTTTTCAAAAAAATTTCCGTTTTTTATGAAAAATAGATTTTGTTGAATTAGGACTAAAAAATGTTTACCAATATTTTTTCTTGACTATGTATCCTTATAAAGTGTTTACTATCGTTTGCATGTAGCTTTCCATATTGTGACAAAAAATGTATTTCCAAAATTTTGCAATTGAAAATATGCCAATTTCGTAATATTGTGCAAGATCTGGCTAATTAGTATTGAGTAAACTACTGGTATTTGTTTCTGTCTATATTTCCGATTATTACAAGTGAAATTTCTGAATGGTTTTAAAAAACTCTTGGTTTGATAAGCAATGCAATTTTTTATTGGCATTGAAAGGGTAACATTTTATGCCACAAGAATAA
The DNA here is from genome assembly GCF_001687245.7 of Rhagoletis zephyria. Classification (NCBI taxonomy): domain Eukaryota; kingdom Metazoa; phylum Arthropoda; class Insecta; order Diptera; family Tephritidae; genus Rhagoletis; species Rhagoletis zephyria. The sequence goes on along the minus strand of NW_016157823.1, from coordinate 82,282 downwards.
TAAACAAGGGTGTGGCAACACCAAATCCAGCAAGACAAAAATGCAACTCTGCTTATTCGTTTAGCGTTGCTCCTTTTTTGCTTTCTTTCTCTTTTGCTGCTGGAAATCACCCGAGACGATCGCGTGTTCCTTGGGTATCCTTACATTTATATATGTGACTTTTATAACTTGTTTTTGATAAATAGAAAATATTGTACGAGTTTAATTTAGAATAAATAAAGCGTATTCGTAAGTGGAACTATATCCACATATTGGTGACCCCGAAAACTNGGCAATTGTACTTAAGTAAAATACAGCTATGCCTCCTTGCGAGTTTTTCTTTATAGTTTCTCAAGGCATATCGTATACCACCACAGACTTATAAATTTATGAAAAATCATAACCCAAAAAATACATTAGAAAAGCAAAATTTCTCGCGAAAAGTTACATGAAAATTGAAAGCATTACTAACCCTCCGTATGCTAGGTAACTAAAACACGAGACAGACGGACATGCTTATGCAGTAGTTTATACTCGCACACAAATGCGCATAATAATTGTGCCCTGACAGACGGCAGTATTGGGATTAACGAGCCGCAACGTCGAGGGTTCGAGTCCCTGAAAATCATTAACGTGAACTGTTGGTAAAAATGTTGGACCAAAATGTTTCAATACAAAAAATTCATTTTGGGCGGGACGAAGCTCGCCGGGTCTGCTAGTTATTAGATAATAAAAATTTTCTTTTCATATTTTATATTTCAGAAGTTTCAGAAAATAATAAATTAAGGTATTAATTTTTTTTTAGTATTCAATAACTAAAATTCATTCTGATACTAAATGAAACAAAATTTGCCAAAGAGTCAAAAAGTGTAACTTTATACGTTATTATTAGTTTTTAGTAAATTCTGATCACAAAATCTAGTTTTTGAGAAAAAGGAAAGGTAGTCACGTCTTACCACCGAACAAAACAAAATTTGCCACAGAGTTTAAGGACATAATTTTACAGATAGCTACCAATTTTCGCTTTCTTCTGCTTATAATTGTAGCTAAAATTAAGCTTTTAAAATTAAGGATGTATGGGAGCTAGTCATGTCATTGCAGCGATATTGTCGAAACTTCGAATTTTTCTTAATTTACATATTCTGAAGCAGCACACCAAATTTAACTTTTCTGCGATAACTCCCCTAATTTTGCCGATTCCCTGCGAGTCGTTTGCTATATCGTTCCTGGCACGTTGAGGTCCTCAATGCACTTAAGTTCCTTGGGTGCCGCTTTACTGATGTTAAGAATTAGACTCCTATCATTCCGGTAACCTCTAGTTAGAAACTCGTTCGAAAGATACTCAGGAATCTGGCCATGGGCATAGATAGCCTCATCCTTGGACCATAAATGCCCGATCCAATTATGCAATTCTAATCAAATCAAACTGATCGGACAAATAAACCAACAATCCCCTTGTTTATGTCATCTCTGGGGAAAAGGGACAGTGGAATCCTAGCTTCTCTATAGGACCTTATCTCTGTCATAGCCGTCTCTAGCAAAGTTTAATAATTTCACCCTTTCTCACCAATAATGAAATATTTACTTAAGTGTCAAGAAAATATGCGAGCAAGTATGTATTTTAAAGCCATGCAAAGCGTTGGCAACACGGAACAAAATTATTAACTTCCGCTACAAATATAGCAGCTTATGAGCTCAACTTCTAGTCGCTGCAGCGTGTGCATTTGCTGTTGTTTTTTCTGCTGCCTGCCTGTGCACGTTCCATTTGCAACTGCAATTATGCACAACAATTTCTAATTACAACGCGATCACCGCCACGATCAGTGAGCTGGATTTTTGCAATATCGCTGAACATGTGTTTACAATACATACATATGTATGTATATGGATAAGGTGTGTGTGTGTGTGTGCGTTGGTGGATGATCGCGTGGTGCGGCGGTTGGCCATGAACGAGATCGCCAAAGACATGCTCGTGCAACAAATTGCAATTGCCGCCGCAGCAACAGCAATAGGAGCAGTCACTGGCAGTGGCTGTGCCACTGCAACAATAGCAAAGTGATCACGCTAGTATGTAGTTGGGAGTGCAGCAACGGAGGCACTGTCGACACAACCAGCGACCGATCGGCAACGGCCGGGCGCTCGTTGCAACGCGATAATTATGTTTTTAATGTGCAGTTAATTGTGTTGCAATAATTTTGTTGTTTTTGCTGCTGCTGCTGCTCGAAGTGTTGCTGTGGCACTGACAGTGGCAATGTTGGGAGCTTGAAATATTTTAATTGCGCCACTTTTTTTGCAGTTTTTCCAACATGCAAACATACTCACACATGTACACATATGTATGAATGTAGATGGGACTACATTTATTTTTTTTTTATGATATATGTACATATTCAACTTCTCGAGAAACATTTTGCTTGTTCGATCAAAAAATGCGCCAACAAAAGCAACACTTGCACATACATATGTACTTGTGTATCAGCTATGAACAACAACAAGTGTTTTGTTGCTACTTAGCGTGTTGTTTTTGTTTTTTCAACAGCTGTTAAATTAGTTCAACACTTTGGATGACGTATGTTCCACAAGCATGACATTCGACTGACAGTTGGTAATCTCTGGCATGTTGGCAATTTTGATGATGTGACGTGCGACGTAGCGACTTTGCGATGTGATGTGATGCGATGCGATGCAAAGTGACTACTGTTACCACAACTACGGCTATGACTTAACTTAGGTACGTAGTAATGTTGGGTGCATTTATGGTGCACTGACTGACACACACGCAGCACACGGATTGACGATAGGCAGTGTCTGGTAGCCAAAGTGTTACAAATGAATTTGTTGCTGAATTAAATATTTAGTTCGTGAGTTGGATGTTGCCGCCGGTGATCAAGTGAAGCTTATAGGGTTACATATATGTAAATATCGGCGTATATGTATACACATATTTACATGTACATAGTCACGTACATACATACATATACATAAGTGGGTATATTTGAAGTGCCGCAGCTGAGAAGACAACACCATTGCCTCTATATTTTTTATTTATTTTTTTATTGTAGATCAGCGGACGTTGTCTACAGTTTGATGATTTTATTATAGTTGTGACAGTTATATGGGCCGGGAATGAGTTGAGCTCAGACTGGTTAATTAAATGGTGCAGAAAAACATGGCTAATGAAAGAAAATGATTTGCATTAACACATCACAAAAAGCTGTAGGTAGGTATGTATCTACGTTTTAACGCGAGCAGGATTGGTTGGTATATAAAAGAGGTGCAGCAAATTCTTCTCAAATATTTTTAATATTTATTTAGCGAGAAAAGAAGAAGTTGTTTCAAATAGCGGTTGTCTCTCGGCAAGCAATGGCAAACCTCCGAATGTATTTCTGCCATGATAAAGCTTCGAATAAAAATACAATCGCCGTTCGGAGTTGGCGTAAAACTGTAGGTTTCTCCCCTTTGTGTGGCAACATCAAGGCGCACGCGACAAATCGGAGAAGAAGCTCGGCCAAACAGTAGTATATGTGTAAGCGTCAATCTAATATTATGATTACAAAACAAGTATACATAAGTATAGCCCGAGTTAAATCCCCATGTACCCTTAGCCAGTCAGTCATTGGGTGCCCTTTTCCCTTTCTTATTGAAAGCTGGACAACCTGTAGGAGCTTCATCCAATCAGCCAAATAGGCAAATGTTGATTTTGTGTGATTTTTAGACATTCCTAGAGCGAAAGTGTGTATAAAAAAGTGCTGATTGGAGCTATTTCTGAGGTGCGGTTATCCGTGCAATTAGTTAGTGGTGAAATCGAAGCCTTATCAAGAATTTACCGTATCCAGATGCTGAGCTAGTACTAACGTTTTACGCGCCCAAACCGCCTAGCGATTGTAGCTCTCTTTAGCGAATTCCACTAGATGCGATTCAATAAACATTATGGGTTGCAAATGAACTGGACAAAAAATCACTTCGCGTATTATATACATATGTACATATCTGTGCCGTGGTTTTAAAGTAGCCTAAGTCGAGATAAGTAAAAATTGGGTTTTTGTTATAACAGAGGAATCCCATTTGATCTGTCTTTTCCATGTTTTAATAGTGGTAACTATGACAAAGTTATAAGGCTTTAAAAAATATCTTAACTCGAATAGATAAATGAGGCATCAGTTAAAACAACTTATCTTCAACAATATTGATGTGTCTAGCATGGTATGAGAAATTATTTTATTAAAACAACTTAATTTGAGTTATTTGAGTACCAAAACATCATATTTATTTGCGTTTTTCATTTATTAAAAAATCCTAATTTAAGCTTAGTTAATTTTTTCGACCAAATTTGTTTCAACAAAAGCGCTTAAGTAACAAAATTGTGTTTTTCCCACTCACAAATAAACCAGATTATAGAAGATTTAAGCCATTATTTACCTCTTATAAAATCCATATTGGTCCAAAAATTACGATTTAATGAAAAAATAGATTTTTCTTCATTCATTCAAGTTTGAGTTAGGCTAGTTTAATTGAACGGAACAGATACATACATATATAATAATACTTTCAAGAAAATAAATTGGAAATTACTACACATCATTTAATGCAAATGACAGGTGAGACTCATGGATGCGCATATCAATTGGCAGTCAGTATGCAATTTCCACAAAAAGTGGTTTGTTAAAGATTTCTGCAGAAATTGTAAAGATGAGCAAGGGTAGAATATGTTTAATCGGTTTAAGGGTGTATACATATGTTTTTAAATAAATCTTCTCCCCTGCGCCTATGGGTTCACCAAGTGAACTCTTGTCAAGTAAAACGGTCTAATTATATAAAAAAAATTTAAAATAGTATTGTGCAAATGTCAAATTTTCCACGTATGGGATGTAATGCCGCACGTTGTTGTAATCGCAGTACAGCTAAAATATACATTCTGAAAACACTGCTGAAATTCTAACGAAACTCGCATTCAATCTTTAATGAAATCTCAGTGAACTCAGTCAACTTCAAGCTCAATAATGATTCATCTTAATCCCCATTTTGGTTAACAAAGAAAATATTCAACAACAAATGTCAAAATCGTAAATTGATCAACAACAAACCGGTAGGCAAACAAAAGAAGCAGCAAAGCGCCATCGACAGCAGAGAGTGTCAGCAAATGAAAAAGCATTCAAGTGGCAGTCGGAGCAAGATTTTAGCCACCTGCTGTGACTGACATAAGCCACAGTAATCACTTGAGGAGGCTGCAAACGCTGCAAAAAAAACGCAACAAATAAGAAGACGAAAGACGAGCAAAACTCGTAAAGCTGAGGGACAATAAAAAAATACTAGCTGGATCCTTAAAAAATATCCAAATTTTAAAGCAGGCATATTCAACAAAAGCAAATATTTTCGGTTTTCCAAGCAAAACAAGTGCCAAAAAGCTGAGCTAATCAATAATAACACGACAGGGGTAAACAGTGAAGCCCATCAACACTTGCAATATGACGCTGGAATTTTACGAAGCACTCGAAAGCAAGCAAGCAGACATGCAAGCATGCAAATTTTAGTACAAAAAACTTGCGGGGTATAAAAATGTCAAACGATTTGTGCGAGAAAATTATGAGCGATCATTAGTGGTGAGGAACGCAAATTGTGCAACATGTGCCACTAACCGATGGATGCGCGTGGTGGACACACATCTGCTGTTAAGCATACATATATGTATATGTATTTGCAAATCCAGCGACCCAAATCAACGTTGTGTTCAACAACTGCTTGCAAGATCACCACTTGTGTTAGTTAATCGTACGGGTACTGCAGGCACCATAGCCGGCCAGAGGATCCGCTTAACCTTCGATATTGGCAACGTCCAGCCAAGTTTTAAGCGCGCTTTGGCTTTTTGGCATTTTGGTTGGACAACGGCTTCAGCTGCAGCTCAACTGAGCTTTTTTTACTACAAATGACTGTGTTGACAGCGTATTAATGTACGGTCATAATTCTCGCTCACTTCTGAGTTGGCTGGCTGGCACTACACCTTTGCCTCAACGTAACAGCCTAAAAATGTAGGCTTAGGTCGAACGGTCAGGAGTAGCATGTGAAAGTTCTTATGTGATGTTGAAGCAACAACAAAAAAAAAATGTTTGTCTTAACAGACAGTATGACGTCCCGGTTGAATGTGGATTGCGCTAATAAGGCGAATGCTACAATCCAAAGTTTGTACAACACTTAAGCGTTGGTCATAAATTTTACTTTAAGCCAAAGGGGCTGCCAATAAGTGCAAATCGTCAGAACCAGGTTCATTTGTTTGGGCGTATGGTTTTTGGGCTTACAAAAAATGCATTCACATTTGTATGGGATTGCGTATATGTTCATACATACATATGTACTTGTGTATAAGTACTCGATGTGTCATCCGGAGTCAGGTCAGAAGTTATATGAAAGAGTGTTATGAAAGTGAAAAGCTTGCGACTTAAATTACACGAACCGTTTTAAAATCGACGATTTTTTGTAATATTTTTAATCAAATAAAGTTGGTTTGGTGAATAAATATTTATGTATGTATGTCATTGTGCTCGCTGTGCTCAAACAGTCGCAATGGCCGACAGAGCAAAACGTTGCCAGCAAAGCGCTAGACGTAGAAGCAACATATGTATGTCAGAATGAACGGCATGGGAACACTTTCACACTGCAGGTTGTATCTAAAATATTTTAGAAACTAAATAAATTTATTAAATTCACAGCAGTTAAACGAGGAAACAAGTAGTGTACAAGTGTTCCCATGCCGTTCATTTTGACATACATATGTTGCTTCTACGTCTAGCGCTTAGATGGCAAATTTTTATCTGGAACTGCCTCAGAACATCGGATCAAATACCGCCTTAGTTTCATACCCAATTACATTTTTATTCTGGAAATAAAATATGTGTGTGTACGGAAACAAGTGAATTTTTTTTTTTAAATGAACTAATTGAAAGACTACTTTAAAATAAATGCAATGAGTAAATGTTTCGAATTTTTATACCCTTTTTGCTCAAAAAAACAATTTTTGCCGTGGGAATATAAAAAAGCATCTGTGAAGTCCATAACGCAAGCGTATTCAAAAGAAACATACTGACTTTGAAGTTGTGTAAATAAACAAATTCATTTTAAAGTAGTTGAAATTAAATGCAGAGTCGGACAGTTGACATGCTGCTTGCACACAATTCAAATTGAATGTAATAGAAATTTAACCAGCTGACTGTCAATGCGTGCAAAAGGATGGAAGTTGGCTATATTTTCGCTTGCCCCGAAGCTAAAGCGGTCTATGTTCGTTCAATTCATCTTAGCTGTCAAGGCAATTATGTCACGCAACAAAAAGAAAAAGTTTTATTTGTCATGTACTTTAGAGCAAGCATTGTCGTAAAGTCGTAGAATATGTTACATTTTATACATATAATTATAAGAAAAGGACAACCATACATACTGAGGATCAAAAGGAGGTGCTATTCAAATGACTATGAGGGTATATTCCATAAGAAAATAGTTAAGCTCATTCCCATTATCTTCGATAAAGACTCCTAATATTCTGTCAATTTGGAAGCCGCAGGTAAAGATTCACTACGTGTGAGCCCGGGCTCAGTGCTGGGATTAAGTGAGCCCCCACCTTCATGGAACTCAACACTGCAATATAAGACATCCTCAGCACAGGTAATGGTGGCGTTTCGTTGTTGAAAATACACTTGTATCCAGATTTCTCCCACCATTTATTTCCGTTTCATCCTACTCAGCATCATATCAATATCCTTTCCTTTTAAGCCTGCAAAGTGATAGTACCTAAGCACTCGGCGATTAACCTTTGGAACTCAGCGTCTATCAGTCTACTTCCGTAAAGAGGATCATCTCCTTAGATGTTTAACTCATGGCGGAAAGTTTAGACGAATAACGAATTTTACTGACAAATTTAGATAGGCAACGCTTTCCTGAAGTTCTCAAAATGCGAAATTTGTGTGTACAAAGGCACATACATACATATGTACATACATATTTATATATACTACTCTTAATAAAAAAATTACTAAGAACTTACTCACGGACACTCATGAGTGCTGAGGAGTAAGGATCTCAGTGTGAACTCGAGAATACCAATATTTAAGTTGTTTACAAATGCCTACTATATTCAGCAGAGGTCCTTATGTGACTATTTACCAGATTAGATAGATAAGCCAAACAAATTAGAAGAAAAACAAAATTTTTCACTACGCCTGCAATCTCGAAAGAGATCGTCGCTGAAATGCAAAAAGTCGTAACTAAAAAAATTCAAAATTCACTTTTTGACTGACTGATGGGTTTCACAAGAGTGATAGAATACAAAATTGCGCCCATCAGAGAGGATTTTCGAGAATAATTTTTATGTGACGTCACACTGGTGAATTTCCGAGAGAAATGCCAAAACGCGAGCAAGAATGGAAGACGAAGAAGAAATGTTGCAAGCAAAACGTAAACAAGTTGCACAAGTGTGACGTCATACAAACAGCGATTTACAACTCTCCACATCGTTTTACGAAAAAAAAAATATTAACTACTAGCTTTGATTCCTCACAATAAAGGGAGATCTACAAAAGTTTTTTCTTCCTAAGAATTTTTTTCTTAAAAGCTACCAAAACTGTCATCAACCTTGGCCAACAGTTTTCAAAAAGTTTTCTAGTCTCCTGAAATTTGCTTAATTTTAATTTTTTATTCGGTTTAAATTTTATTATTGGGCTAAAAAACTACGTACCTAATAGCGTTTTCTTTTCTCAAAATAAGTTTTGCCCTTTTATATGGGAACTCGTGCTTTGCGTTGCCCTGAAACCTGAAAAAGATTTTGCGTTCTTCATATGGGAATGAAACAGAAAACATGCTACTCCATCAGAAGTTCATTTATAGAACTTAATAAAATGATTCACTTGCACTTTAAGTCTTTAACTAATTTCATACGAAAACACTTATTTCTGATACGGAAAACAGTTTTATTTTTACAACGTAAATTAAAAATCAACCGTGCAACTCTCGCTCCCAAGCTTATTTGAGGGCAGAAAAGGCAGCACTTTTGCCGGATCAGAGCGCAACCTGCTGAGAAAAGAACACGGCGCCGTGTGAAAAGGGTGAGAAAAGAACATGACAATTTGATAGCGCTAACTCAGGTCAGAATAATAGCTAAAATAAAAATTTTTCTAAAAATTCTGAATAAAAGTTTGGAAAAAGTCCCTATCTCACGTTTTTGTTCCTTAAAACTTAGTTTGAAAAAAATCAAAGGACTACAGTTGTGAATTTCGTCGAAGTGCTGATTTTTTTTTTAAACCAAATACTTTATCTAACGCTGTAATATTTAATTTAAATATCTATTAGATGTATTGTGATCTTTTTGACCGATTTTGTATAAATCTGAATTAAAAAAAAAAATAAGTTAGGGCCTTTCTATATAAGGGTAACGATATGAAGATCATGTCTGAACTGATTTTTACCAAATTCCATATTTCGAACTGTGCGGCATTGAGTTAATAAGCTAAGTATGACATATGTATATCGAGCTACATATATATGAATAATAGATCTAAGTTGTTTTCTTGATCTACGCTGCCTACTTTGGAAAAATTTCAAAATAACTCCTGATACTTAAAGAAAACTTTATCAGCATCTGCAGATGTAAAAGTAGGGCGCCTAATGCTCAATTTGTGCATTGTACGCCCAGACCATTTGGCAACACCATCCCCCTTTTGCAATTGTGAATTCCGGAACATAAATCCAACTTCCAAGAAATATTGCCTGTAAAAATGATAATTATGAGTGCTCTTCTTAGATGCTGCCGAACGTCAGTCCAACTAACTGACAGACGGGTGTATTTGTAGATACTAAAATAGCTTTGCCATTTCATGCAACTATTTAGCAACTGTCGCTTCCCTTTGACATCAGCGACAATTATGACAAATAAAAATGTCTAGCGAAATGATTTCAACCAGACAAAGTGAATGATTGTATCTGGGGTGGCGTTGAAGAATACATAGAATGTGACGCCTAGATTGCTGAGATTGACAAAACGTTTCGCTCACCATTAAAGCAAATGACTAATGTGACTGACAAAAGTGCCATCTGTCAATTTGACAGTTTGACTTAAACATCTATGTTGAATTGTTGCTAGCATAAGGATATTTATTAATAAATCGAAGGACAAACGATTAAGAAATTGAAAATGTAATGTGAATTGATATTTTAATATTACTTACAACTTTGTATTTTGTTTATTTACATATCTACATGCATACCTACTATGTATGTAGTATAGTGTACAACATCAAATTAATTTCGTTTTATGCAACACAATCTGTGCACTTACAACATGTTTACCACTTCTTCCGCTTGCCATTCATCATCTGACATGAGCCTGAACGAAGAAAGTGCCCATAAAGTTTATGCTCTCATTCGCTCCTTCTCCTTCTGCTACTCGTCGTCTCATTCACACCACCCTGAACTTCAACTTCAACTACTGATCTTCAACGAGTTGGGTGTGTGATCTTGTCGATCTACGAGTACGACACTAGCTGCTGGGATGGCTCCTTTCTTTTGTTCGTCTTATTTGTTGTGTAATTATTGCGCCTCTTTATATTGCGAAAGTGCCAAGTAGTGAATTTACTGCATTGCAAATGCAATGAGACGCAAATGTCATTCAAACAGAACACCAGCCAAGAAGTGTGCAAATAAATCATTCCGGCAGCCAAGAATGAGCCGAGAAGTGCCTCTGCAGCACCGCATAAGAGATGTGGCATGTGTGGCATAAAAGGCGCTATACGTCGTCGTCGTTTTTGTTCAGGTTGTTGTTGTTGACTTTGTTCAAGTACGCTTGCCAGTGCGATTATTTACGAGCTGCATGGCAAGCGATGTGGAAAATGATTTGTTCAGGCCGAGCAGAAAGGTTGATGCCGCTGGGAGTTTTATGGGAGATACATACAAAGGCCAGCACGAAGAAATGTGAAGAAAGTTTCGATAGTTTGTGCCTGAGCATATTCATTTTGCATATATGCACTACAGAAATTAATTCTGAACTAAGGCAAGTCCTTCATGTATGTTTGCATGTATGGGCATTGAAAAGATTTAGCTAGCACGTAATGTTGAAAAAGCTTTATATCTCAACAGTACAGACGTAGAAGAAATTTTCGCTGGTAGAGAAATATTACCAATTAGTCTAAATTGTCTAAATTGTCTAAAACCTTGACTAGAAAAGGTCCTTCAAAAATTCGAAACCTCTAAAAGTTTTGCCCAAAGTCATTATCCTTAGCCCAAATTTAGTCGTGGGCCATATCCAGCTTCTTTTCATGCTATTAATAGCAGCTTTATAATCGACAGTAAGTTTCTGAGCGACAGGACGTGAGCATCATTCACTACTGAATGAGACGGATTTTTTGTTACTTACAAGAGGGAATTTTTTTTAATAGCATGGTTTTGTTTACAATTCCTAAAAAAATCTGTGAGTAGGGGCAAAAGTCGCACATAATTTTGGAAAAGGGGCAAAAAATAAAAATTTTCAAAAGGCCGGGTCAAAGGGTATTGGCGCTTAAAAAGGGTCAAATTGCCCCTTTAGTCGCAAAACGGCAACACTGTTGGGTTCACGCCGGGATAGTAATCAGCTGCAGTGCTGCTTTGCCAGCTGCTTGAGGGTCTCACCTAGACATTTCTCATCTTATCCATTGTGTTACCGCTTAATTGATTTTTTATGGAACGCTAGCTGCTGGTAATCCATTCGACGTTGTTAAGAAACGTGCTGGCTGATCCAAAATAAATTCCGCAGGCAGCTGATGTTTACTCCAGATATTATTTCCGGGAGTGTTGCTAAAAAGCAAGTCGAGATGTTTAAATCTTCGCTAAGCAAGAACTAAGAAAGAAATACTGAAATTATACCACCGCGCCACTCTCTGAACAGCTGCAGCAATAGAGGCCAAGAGCAGTTCCCGATCAGAAAACTTGACAGAACCGAGAGTTAGTGCTTAGGTAGCTGCAGAAATTCTTTTGATTACCTGCGATCGATCATCGGCCAGAAGGACTTTGCAACTTTTCTTGTGGCATAGGCTGTCATTCTCCCATTCACCCCTAAGAGGGATGTGGGTAGAGAAGAGTCCATTCGAAGCCAGCCTTCGTGCCCACCGATCAATTTTTCTTAGTATGATGGCAGAGCGAACAGTGGCAGCCTAACGCAAGAGTGGGGTGGTCCGGTGTCCCCCACTGACTGCAACAACGGTGGCGTTTTGCTCGCGCTCTAGCCTCATAGCTAAATCAAACTTTCTAGTGAGGAAGCTTTGGAATTAATATAATGCTGAAAGTAAAGCATCCTGGAGAGGAATGCTGCTAGCATCTACACTGACGGGTCGAACGTGGACTGTGGTAAGGGTGCATTATCTGCTTCCTATCTTCTCCTGGACGTCGTTTACCATGGCGAAAGATTGGAAAGTACATATGATATTACTCCTTTATACTCGGTCGATGAGAAGCTGCAAGGATAAGTTAATTCTTCTTATTTGGCACTTAAGAAAGCACGCTAGTCTTTTTCTTCTGTGCTAACTGACTCCAATTGGAAATGCCAAGTGAAGACTAGTCTTTTTCCACTTGGTCTTTCCATCGCAGTGGGGCCTCCCTCTTACTATGCTACCACCAGTGGGTTCCGAATTGAGTACTTTCAGAGCTGGAGCGTCGGTGTTCATTCGAACGACATGGCCAAGCGAGAGGAGCTGTTGTATTTTAATTCATTGCACTACGTCCATTTCGTTATAAAGCTCATATAGGTCATGGTTCCATCGTCTGCGGTACTTGCCGTCGCCAATGCGTAGAGGTCCGTAAATCTTTCGCAAAATCTTTCCCTCGAATACTCCAAGAGCCGCCTCATCGGATGTTGTCATTGTCCATGCTTCTGCGCCATATACCAGCACGGGCATGATGAGTGACTTATAGAGTGAGGTTTTCTTACGTCGAGAGAGGACATTACTCCTGAATTGCCTACTCAGACCAAAGTAGCACTCGATGGCAAGAGTGATTCTGCATTGGATTTCTATGCTGTCATTATTATCGGTGTTAAAGCCGGTTCCCAAGTAAACGAAATTCTCTACTTTCTCGAAATTATAACTGTCAACAGTGACGTGGGTGCCAAGGCGCGAATGCCATTCAGGACTGTTTGTTTGATGACAGCAGATACTTTTCTTGCCCTCATTGAGAATAAGTCTCTCGAATTGTGCTACTGCCTCCCGGTGGTACTCTTAAAAACGACTAGCCCATAACGAGGTGAAGTGAAATAGTTTTTGAATTACCTACAATTACAATTAATTAAATGAACATTGTTCTAGAAAGCGTGTTAATTAAAAGTCACAAGACGGTTCGATGTTTGGGATTCTGCTTTGAATGCCCAGCAGCACAAATTAAAGAGAGCAAGCAATAAAAATACCGATCGCATCAAACCTCAGCACCGATTTAAAATCGATTAACCATCTCACACGACTGACGTTTCTTGTTTTGATGTGAAAAGATGTTACCCTTCAAATAGAAGAAATTCATTTACTGTACTGTAAGTAGACATACATATGTATGCATGTTGATCGTTTACATTTTTATTACCTCTTTTACAGCCAAACATAATCATGTAAATAAATACTGACACAAAAGACAGCAAAGATGCGACGATCATCAGGTTGATGGTAATTTTGACAATACTGATGCGGCTATTGGTGTTGTTGTTAACGTCGCTGCCGCAGATGATGATGATGCTACCATCGCTTGACGTTGCATGTGTAAGGCAACAGGTTGACTTACGGCAAATATGTACCTACTCACATACGAGCCACTAAGCAGCTACTGCGTGGAATAAAAAGTAAGCGATGTGGCAATAAAGAAGTTGAAGTCAAAACTACAGATGCTAGTGGCGGCACAAGATCAACCGGCGTTCGGTGTTAAAACAAAAGGCTGAAGACACGAATATTGATGAATACATATGTATGTATAAATATGTATGTAGATATGTATAGATGAATGCATAGTGAATTTTGCGGGAGGTAAGACGCGATATAAGTTTCAATGCTTATAGGTAGGCAGTCAAAATTCCTATCCACCGCCGACAGAACGTTCAAAGTTAATAACGCCCCTCTTGGCTGCGAGAAGGTGGCTACGAAAGACGCCGAAAGGGAATGGTGTAGCCGTTCATGCAACTAAATATTAGCTGCCATGTGGCGGTGGATGGCTTAGATATGCAACAAAGTCACATACATGCATGCATATGTACGTTTGTATGATCCCAATAAACATTTTTTGTTATTTCTCAATTTGAGATACATTTGAGAGTCAGTATTTTTCTCAAATCTCAAACGTTAGTTCTCAAATGCAACTCAAATAATATATATATGGAACATTTGAAAGTTCGAGCACCAACAAAGAAAAAACCAGGTGATGTAAAAAATTAGTTGCAATTAGTTACATACAGTATGCGAAGTTATTGTTTGTAAAAAAAAGACGATAAAATTAGGCTAGGTAGGATAAAATTTACTTAAAAACCTTTTTAGATAAAACTAAAGTGTTAATGCTTTATTGAAAATATAAAAATTCGTAAAAAAGCAACTTAGTGGAAAAAATTTCAACTTTTCTCCCCATTTTTTTATGTAATGGACATTTTTAATCACAAAAATTAAAAAAAAAACTTAAGTTGGATATATGGCATTTTAGATAGAGCATAAACCCTTTCATCCTACTTAATAATCTTTTTAAGTAATATAAACAAGTTTTATTTGAACATAAAAATATTTTTTATTCTAAGCTGGACAACTGTCGGTCACCCTCAATGCGGTAGACCATTTCTGCTTAAATTTAAATGACCGATCAGTAGACCATATCGGCAGCTGAGTTACAAAAGGATCAATCACAAATTGATATAAACAAATTTTCACTCAAATCAATAAATCATTTCAATTCACTCGAACTAGAAGCCATTTTAACGACAGACAAATTACGAAGGACAACGGCCCCTTGGCCGAGGCGCCATTTTTAGATTGATTAGCTTGTTGACCAGTATTTCCACACACGAGCTTTTCGTACCAATGATGGTAGGTTTATTTCCATTCGGTAGGTTGGTAGGCTAGATTGGGATTTGGTAGGTTCCGCGAAAAAACAGTTATTTGCGAAAAATAGAAAATATGTTTTTCCAAACAGTTTAGGAACCTTGTTCCTTATTGTGCACACAAGTTAATTTAAATTGAACTGAAAAGGGCTTGTTAATAAATCCACTGAAATCCACCATTGTTCCATTTGCCAAAAGAAGGAAAGTAAACTTGACTCTCTTTTTGCTGTATCTCAGAGGCAAATCATGATATCGATATTTTTTTTTTAATTGTAGTAAATTTAATGTAGGTTAAGAAAAAGCCTATTAGGATACCATCAACCCCTAAATTAGGAGTCGAAATAAGGGGTGAGTGGCTAAAACCCAGAAAATTCAACGAAAAACATTGTAAAGTGTTTTCGTAGGAGGTGAAAAATTAAAGAAAAAAATTTACATTTGAATGCTTCCATTTTTTTGGAAAAAAATTGAAATTAATTTCAAATGTCTGCAATTATTTAAAATATTATACGTAAATATTTTTCCATAGGCCACATTTAATTAAAAAATGTACTTAATTTGTTATCTTTAGTAATATATATTTTGGAACTGTTATCTAATCTGTTACCTGTTAACTGTTATCAAATTGAGAAATAAGATTTCCTCAAATGTTTGAAAAATTTTTCCCAGTGTTTGTTGGGTGTACATATGTATGGATGTGTGTATGTATATTTAAACATTGTATGCGACTTAGCTGCCGGCTTTGCCGTTGAGGTGAGAAAATGTTTGATTAGGTTTCTAGATGAGCTCAGCGCTCCTCCTTGAGGCTAGGCACTGCGGCACGATAAATGTAGGCGCATAATTTCATTGTACACATGTATGTATGTATGTATGTATGTATGCATGCAAGTATGAGTATAAATGTAGGCATGTGCATGCATATCGGAGTATTAATGTATCAGTGCACATAATCAGTCGCGATGTTGTCTTTCTGTTGCTTCTACAGTGGCCGCCGGCAGGTCTTTCATATTTTCAGTAGGGGCAACACGAAGGTGGAGTAGCTGATCTGATGATCTTCACCGCCTGTCGATTGCATGTCAGCAGCAACAGCGCAAAAATAAAAGCAGCAACAACAATAACACTGCTACTTAATGTACCTAGGTATCTGTGCTGGTAATTAAATTCGCTTTATTTTCTACATACATACATATGTATCTCATGCCACTCTTCTATTTTGTTGTTGATTCGATGATTGGGTTTTCATTCAGTTTTTGCTTTCGCTCTTTTTCCCACTCGCGCCAGCCGATAAGCATTTTAAATCGCCTTTGCAATACTTTAAATCGGCAAATTTAAAATCTCAATTTCACGCCTAATACTTCAAAAATTTTAATTTATTTAGCGTAACAATTTTATAAATTGCTCATTTCCTCAACAAACGACACGGCACAAACGAAAGGATCGATGGGATTGCGTGGCAAGCGAACTAAGTATGTATAGCAGGAGGAAAAAGTGGCATAATGATGAGGGACTTGCAAGTGGTGGGTCCCCGGGCGTAGCGCAGTGACTTCAATACATATTTATCTGCATACATAAACACATACACACAGAACACATACATATGTATGTATGTGTATTAGCGAAGGGGTTGTTAATCCAGCGTAACTGCGTCAACTTCGGAGGCGCTTCATCAGCCGCCAGCAAATGCGGAACGCAGAACGCGGAACGCGTAATGCTGAGCACGCATGAAGGCAGTAAAAAAGGCTGATGTGGCTGGCCACTCGCCGCTGGCTGCGTTATAGTGCCAACTTGTGATATTTCGCACATTATTTTTACCCTTCCTCGGATGGTTGGTGTGATGACGCAAACAAATGGAGACATACAAACAAGTACATGTGTACATGGCAGAAATAGTTCCTTCCGTACAGTTGTTCTTACAGGCCATTGTTGATTTGCAACATTGTTGATGCTGCTGGTATTTCGGTTTCTTTCGGGTAATTGGGGTTGGGTGGTGATCCGGCATGATTTTATTTAGCATAGACGATTATACACACACATACATACATACACATATTTGTGCACTCGCGCCTAGTTGATTTGTTAGGGTTCAAGTTGACAGTTTATTTTGTTATCTATGGTCTCATTAACCGCGTAACAAAGTTATGTTAGGTTAGGACGAAAAGTGACTAAAGTGGTTGTAAGTAGAAGTCAATATGTAGTGGCGAAATCAGTCATGTTGAAAATCGGATTTTCGGGTTAACAGATTGATAGTAGATAAATGCGGCGAGGAGGCGAAATATTGGGTAGAAAGCGATAGCGTTGCATTAACTTCCCAAATGAAGCTTTCAATTGAACAGAGTGGCTAAGGATTAATGCCAAACCGGCTATTATAGATGGGAATATTAAATGTCTTACTTACTTATTTGCATCATTCTATTATTAACTGGCAACTGTCTCTAAACTCACCGCTAGCTTCCGAAGGACCAAAGTCAATTCTGGCAGCTTTGTTCTGTCTTTCCAAAGACTAATTGGAAGATCTGCAAGTGAAAAGATCCTAGCGTTGTTTTGTTGCCAATAGTAAACCTAGCAATAAAAGAGATCCTCTTTCGACAGCACTAAGAGGCGTTGTCTATACACCGCTTTGTTTGAATTTGGTATCCCCGTGAGACTGATTCGGCTGTGTAAAATGACTTTGAACAATACCACCAGCTCGTTAAGAATTGGGAAAGGCTATCCGAGCCGTTTACTACCAAACGGGATGTCAAAAAGGGTGACTCCCTTTCGTGTGATTTCTTTAAATTGATGTTGGAGAAGATAATAAGAGCCGCAGAACTGAACCGCTCAGGAAGAAGTTACCACAAGAGGCTGCAGTTGCTCGCGTATGCTGATGATATCGACATCATCGATAACATAAATCGCGAAGTCTGCTTTTATTTGCCTTTTCCCAAGTTGGATAAGGAAACAAATCGAATTGGTCGGGTGGTGCGCCTTAGCACACATGTCACTGATGACAGTTATAATTCCAAGAAAGTGGAGAATTTCGTTTATTTGGGAACCAGCATTAACACCGATAATAATGTCAACATCGAAATCCAACGCAGAATCACTCTTTCCAACATGTGCTACTTTGAACTGAGTACGAAATTGAAAAGTACAACGTACGAAGACCACACTATAGATACTCTTCCAGTCCGTGCTGGTATATGGTGCAGATACGATGAGGTGGCTCTTGGAGTACTCGTGAGAAAGATTTACGGGCCCTTATGCATTGGCGATGGCGAGTACCGCCGACGATGGAACCATGACCTCTATGAGCCTTGCAACGACATGTACATAGTCCTACTGCGATGGAAAGACCCAGTGGAGAGGGACTCGGCTTGACTTCCAATGGGCGGAAGTTGGCACAGAAGATAACCGAATGGCGTACTTTTCTCACTTCGACCAATATTACTTAGGTGGCTACAGTGTCAAATAATAATAAGAAGAAGGAGCTTTGATGCCTAATTTGTTGTCTCGCAGAATTTCCCTCAGGATTCTTTTTTGTGGGCTTTATGCGGTTTTTGCAGGTGGTGAAGTCTGTCTCTTAGTTCTCCCAATGACCGGTTCAAAGAGTATTTTTGTCATCGCTCTAAATTTTGCCAACTGTGAACCGATTACATGGCAAGAAATATTGAATGTTGTTGTTAGTATCTTAGTCAAACGATCAAACTAAACAGCCAATAAATGTTGCAATTCCCTCGTATTTATTCAACTTTGGTAGATGATTGTTTGTGAGAAGCTTTTTTGGAAAATATTTCTTATTTAGTATTCCTTCGTTTCTTAACCGGCTTTGGTAACTTTACTTTGCTGTCAATTGTGAAGAGTGTCCTGCAGTGATCACTGAAAGAACAGATGTTTCATACTCTTCAATCGAAAGAATCGAATAATTGGTAAAAAAATACCAATGGAACGGTTATTAAAATTGTGCGTGAAAAGTGTGAATGTTGTAAAATTGACGACCTAGAGCTCCATTGTGCCCTCAGGTTAATCAGATTGTGGACTATTTTACTGTTGTACCCTCCCAGTAGGCGCTTTGCCTTGTGCAATCCTACTGAGCCTTAGCATGTTCATCTCCTTTCTGAGCTCTTCCCTAAGAGTATAAGGGCCAACTCTTAGGAACGGCTCGGGCCAAATTGGACTGATGGCAGCCGTCTCTCTCGCGAGCCACTCTAGTGATGATCTAATTTCATATGAAAAGAGAGCCTTGAGCACTACCTGGCTATCACTTAAGATTATGATCCTCTCGGTTTGATATCCTCTATGTATCATTAGCTCCGCCCACATAAAAATGGCGGAACCTCCGCCTGCAAAATGATCGAATATTTCCCCATAGAAACAGACATCTTAGCCCTGGGACCGAACATTCCTGCCATTCTTCCTTACGGAGATTTTGAGCCATCTGTGTACCAGTGCAGGGTGCAAGCTTGGATCAGTCTCTAGAAGGCAGTCGCTCCAGGTTGCTTTGCTGCATAGTTGCATAGGAAATAGCGCTAGGGGGAGCGAATACCCTATCTTTCTAGAGAACAGTTCTTTTGGCAGTCTGCTCTATGGCTATACGGAGAAGCTCAAGTTCGAGAATTACTTCCAGCGCTGTCGTCGGACATGTGTGCATTGCTCCCGCTATGCATACACATGCCAGTCATTGTAGCTTGGTGAGCAATTGTCTCGCCTTGGCCAGAGTAGTTCTTGAAACCCAAGCTGTCGTCCCATGGGCTACTGCTGGTTTCACTGAGGCTGCAGCCCCAGGACTTTACTGCCAGACGCTTACACACCGCTAACGATTTCGTGGCCTTGGAGATAACTTCATCCACGTGTTTTTTTCCATAGCAGTTTGGTGTCCAAGGTCAGTCCTAGATACTTCACAAAAATAACTGACTTCCTTAACAAAAGGTGGAAATGTGAAATAATAACTCTTTGTTCAAATATAAGTCGTGTGTAAAATACTTAACCCGAGCTCTAAGATAGTCCTACTAATGTACGAATATTGAAATCATAAACTTGAGTGCAGTACTTTTATTACTTTGTTGTAATTGAAATGGCTAGGCATTGCAAAAAAAAAATATAAAATAAATTTTTATTATTTTGCTCTTAAATGGAGATAGAGTGCAAATTCACATAAAAGTACTATAAAAAGCTGATCATAGGAGCGCAAAGCAATAATTTCGACGCTAGCCAAGCGTTTTGGCTGCGCATGCGATCTACTCATCACATCACAAAACATCAGGGATTGTTGCAAAACATTTAATTACAACAGAGAACAACGCGAAACAATAGATTCGGCTAATAGATTGAAAGGTGATATGAATTCGAGGTGGAAAAAAAACATGGACAGAGAAATGGGCAGACAAACGAACAGTTGAAAAGTTTCGTGCATCAGTTGCTAAAATGAATTATGAATTAGTTAGCAAATAATTGCCAAGCTGTGTATGTCCATACATGGAATGCGAACCGCAAAAAAAAATTAAGTGCATTTATTGCATGGAAAGTGTAGTGGTACACATACATATGTATATGCATACTCGTACATACCTAAGCGCGTGTTTTTTGTATGAATGTCCATATGTATGTTATATCCGCCTTAAACTTGTGTATAAATATGTTTGTCGGCAACACTCTGCAAAGTGGCAATGTGAAAGTGCTTGGCCGCTTTCGGAACACATGTTGAAAGCCCAGAAATAATGAACTGCAAAGTAGATTAATTGACGACTTGAACGATCGACGACGAAGGACGCTGGAAGGTTGCAATGGCTGCAAGTCGCAAGTGAATGGCTACAAGCGGTCTTCGGTGGCGGCTTTGGTGCAACAAAATTAAACGAAACAAAATACATATGTATGTCTGCTACTTGCAACAACTTTTGGCACACATGGCTCAGCTGTTGACGCTTGGTGTCATTCGCCGCTTGAGCTGTGGCAGCACACATTTTTTTTTCTTAGCGCTTTGAGCACCGAGCCATATATGAGAAAGTATGCATGTGTGTGCTTAAATATTTTAGACGCTTTTGTTGCTGTCGGTAATGTTAATGATGCTTTTGCGTGTTGTCAATTTTATTATTAACATTTGGCAGGGCAGAAGACACATTAAAACTAAATTATTAATTTGCAACAAAAGTTGGCAAGTTGTAAAACTCAGCAAAGTGCACAAACGGCAGCGGATATGTGGCTAGATACATATATATGTATATGTACATATGTATGCATGGATGTATGTACTAATATGCGGGCATATGTTAAGTACTTCCATATGCAGCGAGCCAAACACACCTCCAGTCTTTTGAAAAGCGTGGCTAAGGAGTTGCAAATGAATTGTGGCATCATTAAGGCAAAGGGAAGCGACTAATCGAATCGAGTTCATACTTGTTAGGAATTTAGTTGGGAATCATATGTATATTTAAATATTTATTTATGCTTATTGCTACCTGCGCATTTATTCAAGTAAATGGCGCTTGACAAACAGGGTGAGTTGAGTTAACAGAAAAACCTAACATATGCGCCAATACCCCTAGCGGCCCTTTGTCCTCAAGCTCAATCACGCCCTGTCTGCTCTGCAGCCGCTACTTCATTATGTCACATTTTGAAAAATTTGAATTTGTGTTGCTCCTTTTTCTTTTTTTTTCTCCCATTCCAACCCGCCCAGAGACATTGTCCTTTGATGCCCGCTACAAAGCAATACCTTGTTAACACTTCGTAATTTTGAAAATAAAAAATAAGCGACTGACTATAAGTATCATAGCAAAATCACTGAGCTGGAAGTGAAAACAAACACATTGTACAACAACAAAAACAAAACCAATACAACATAAGTTAAGTTTATTTAAATGCCATGTCCTTTCAAGTGTGCGACTACGTTTGCCGCTCGATGTTTCTGTTGTTCTTATGGGAAAACTCTGGCGTCAGCGATGCCTATAAATCATGACGCTGAGTGCCTTTGAAATGAATACATACATATTTATACAAATTAGAAAAAATTAAAATAAAGTGACAAGAATTCGGGATTGCTGAATGTCTCATTTGCCTAACTGCTTTGATATTTTTTTTTCTAATTTCGTTGCTCTCAACATATTTCAGACATACGCTTATACTAATATTAAATGATGTGTGAAATGAGAACAGATCCGCTGGGGCAGCGTGTTAGCAGCATCTCATGCTCGCACAGATGGTGCTAAAAGTACGTATACCAGTAGATATGTATGTACGTATTTATATCTTAAAATTGGTAGATAATGCCCGTACTTTGCGCACATATCGTTACCTTAATATAGAAAGGTCCTATCTCACATTGTCGCTGAAATGCAAAAATGCCGTAACTAACTTAAATTTTGTATTGCCCAAAACGATTAAATGCATCATAATCAATCAAAAAGTAAATTTGAAAGAGATAGGGCCTTTACTTATTAAGGTGCATTCATTTTCTTTTACCTATTCAGTTTAGGGCAGCACTTGTTGGGTTTCGAGGCTGAGCTAGTTCGTTGAGGGTGGGCTTTAGGTTTCCACACAATTCGTTTGATAGGACCTCGTATAGATAGGTTTAGAATTCAGATCCCGTGGGAGATTGAGCATTTGACAGAGCACACTTAAATCCCCACTCCTCGCCATCATACTTGAACAACTCAGGCACTAGCTCTCACTGCTTTGATGTTTTCCAGCCACGTAATGGCGATTCGTACATACCTCATCGTAGTCGGAAGGTGGATAATCGACTGCTTACTGATTCAGGCTCCTACTCATCTCTGCAGCTAGTGCAGAAATCCTTGAACGGCATGCCGAGTATATGTTTAGCCAAAGAGATTTCTCATCTGCTCAGCACAAGGAGCTCCCTCAATCTTTTCACAACCAAATCCGGCCACATAAGCTTTACCGTATTGCAGGTTTTCAGCTCTTCCAATCTTTCACCTGCTTCGGAGAAGAAGGATACCTGTACATTGAGCTTACAGGTAACTAGCGGCATGGCCAGTCTCTTCAAGATGGTGAAGGTGGAAGGAAAATGCCCTTCTTTGCAAACTCATCCGCCATCTCATCGCCTGGTATACCTCTGTGTCTTAGCTCCCATACCAAGAGAACTGCTCTGTCGTCGGGGTAAGTGATCTGCGGTAACTCACAACCAGTGTTGATGAAATATCAATCTGATTAACGATTAAAATTAATTAACCGTAATCATCTGAACGATTAAGGATTAATTTTTGTAATCGTTAATCGTCGGTTGTAATTATGATTAATTAAGTTTAAATTTAATCGTTAATCCAATTAAAAAACATCTGATTAAGTGGTCTAGTTTGTATGGATTTTTTTATTTATTTATTTGTAAGTCATATGAAACAATTAATTTCTTACTGACTACAGAAAGGAATTGCTTTGGAACTAGTTAAAGTAATTAGTTAAAATAATTATACAGTAGGCTCCGGACAGCTCCAGGCGACAGGGACGGGTCGAAGTTAGGAATATTATTTAATTCAGATAGAGTTCTTGGTATGGGAGCAAATTTAAGGTAATCAAATTTAGGAAATTCAGTGTAAAACAGAGGGACGTGTCGGATATTCCGCGCAGGAATAAAGAAGTTTAGTCAACTGTATAATTTATCAGGTTATACACAAAGCTGCAAGAGAGAAAGGAAGATCTGGACTGTAAAGTTTTCAGGGATAAAAGTTGACAACGGGATTCGTAGGGAGGTATAGGATCAGTAAAGTTTAAAGAACGGAGTGCAAACTTAATAAATATTTTTTGGATTCGCTCTATACGGTTAATATGGGTTACGTGAAACGGTCTCCAAATGAGGGCTGCGTAATCAATCCGAGATCTTACTAATGAAGTATATAGCATCTTGAGCGTGTATGGATCCGAGAAAGCTGAACAGTTACGTCTTACAAAAGCAAGCATAGCGTACGATTTGGTAAGAACATAGTTGACGTGGGTGGTAAATCGAAGTTTGGAATCAAAATATACACCAAGATCTTTGAAGTCTGTAACATGATCGAGGGTTGAGCCAGAAATTTTGTAACTAGTTAGTAACGGGCTATATTTTCTAGTGAATGTGGAATGAAAACACTTCTTTACATTCAGAAAAAGCCGATTCCGGGTGCACCATGAGTAAAGCTTATCAAGCTCAAGTTGCAGTGCGCAGGAGTCATGCAAGTTTCTAATCGTAGAGTAGATTTTAAGGTCGTCGGCGTACAAAAGGAATTTTGAAGTTTGGAAGCAGGAGCTGACATCATTAATAAATAATGTAAATAGCAAAGGCCCCAGTATGCTACCCTGGGGGACGCCTGACTGCGCGACGAAAGGTTGTGAAGAAAAAAGTGGAGTGGAATCCCATATCTGATAATTTAGCCACTAAGATTTTATGGGAAACTCTATCGAAGGCTTTAGAGAAGTCAGTATAGATCGCATCAACCTGATCTCCATCCTGAAAGGCTGCAAAGCAGTCTGCAGTGAAAACTGCAAGATTGGATACAGTTGACCGGCCACTGATGAATCCATGTTGATTTGGGCATATCAAGCTACGGACTGAGAATGACAACTTTGCTTTGATGACGCATTCGAAGATTTTAGAGACACTGGACAATTTCGAAATCGGTCGATAGTGGAATTTGAAACTAAACACCCGTTATAGTTATTCTTAGTTAGCCTTTCCCATTTAACTAGACTTGAGTGCACAGAAAAATTCCAGTAAAAATAATTAAACACCAAAACTTCTTAATCAATTTAAGGGTTCATGATTAAAAATTAATTTCTTGTGTTTTACAAGCTCCAGCTTACTCCAAGCCCGCTTTTGTTGGGCCACTTTTCTACCCTCCTTAGTTTTGCCTGCATAACGTCACATAATGTTTGCGGGCATTTTCCATTTACGAACAATGCAAGGTCGTCAGCATAAGCAAAGATATTACAGCGCCCCTCTTTCTCCATTTGTCTAAGCAGTTGGCTTAGCCGTCTGACTTTCTTAAAAACATTTCCGGTGTTTTCCCTATCGACAGGCATTTCAAGTTCGTGTCCTTTAATATGCACATTTATTTCGGCTCCTCTTTTTTATTACACTGGTTAATATTACAAAAGTCAAACTTGAAAAGGAATAAAGGTGATTTTTTTTTTTACTCTAACTATGCCTTGTATGATATTTTCAACAATGATTTGGTAATATTAACCACACTTTTGTTTAAATTAACAAAACTTTTGGCTGCCAATTTTTTCGTTTGGATACGTTTATGTTCAGAACTTCAAAGATGCTTTTTTATAATTCGGAGATACAATACAAAAACATTCTTTATCATTTTAACCTGCTGGAATCCAACAAATAACAGCAAGCATTTCTACACGTTCAGCTACAGCTAGACATATGAATTTGTTTTCAAATGTTCAACTTGAATCACATTTCTTACAATCGGTGTATTAACCATGAAAAAACCGAACATTAACTTGGTTGAAAAATCCATTGTACCTTTGGCTCAGTGTACGGAAAATACGTCTCGACATCCGCTCCAAGCCGGAGATGTGATACCACTGCTCACATATTCAAATGCAAATATATACCGTGTATTTGAAGAATTCTTTCGCCGATCAGCCGGCTGGCCAAAATTCTGGATGTATTTGTCTTCCTTGTATTCCTAGTCGCATTTTCTTTTTTTGCTGCACAGCGCCGTGTGCATATCTTGGCTGCAACAAAATTTGTGGTCCGATTCGATTTTTGGATGTCGGAACGCACGTACATCCAAAACTCTGCAAAAAACTGCCGTTTCGCGTCTGAACAAACTCCAAAGGGTGGCTCTACTGTCGGTGGCAGGAGCAATGAGAACGTGTCCAACCGCGGCCTTAGAGTTGCTCTTAGGCTGCACCCCACTCCAAATTTTTGTCCAAGCAACAGCAGCTTCGAGGAATATGCAAATGCAAAATGTATTTTGAGCAAAATACCTGGGCTGGGAATCTGCAAATTCTCCGAAGATATGCCAAAGGAAATCTGCCTTAGAAGGAAATTTCAGGCGAAAATTCCAGACCGAGATGTCTAGTTGAATGGTTTACCAGAACTAGATGCCATACATGTACACTGGTAAACAGACGGATCGAAGATGGAGGGCAGAGCAGGAGCGGGTGTCTGTGGAACAGGCACCAAACTTTCTATTGCAATGGGTACTCGACCCACGGCCTTTCAGTTGGTCCTCCTCGAGGCTTAAAATAGAATCGTGGTATTTCCACAGAGACGGATTGCCGTCTTTGCCTTGAAGAAGAAGAAACGTCGGAGCGCATTATGTGTGATAGTCTAGCATTGGCCAGACTAAGTTCTTCCACAGTCGATGCCCTTAAGGTTTGGAATTCATCTACCACGAAACTTTTAGCATTTATAAGAGAGGCTAAAAACCTCTTGGGCCGTCAGCGTTAACATGCATCATAGGGATACGAAAGATCTTCTAGGTCGAGGTCTCCCCTTCTGCTACACTCAAAATATTTACATTACATTACATCATTTGTGTTTTGTAAGCAAAGCTCCACATAGATTATTGAGACCACTGTCTATGTACATACTATTTATGCATATTTTCTTCACTAATTTTTTTTAATGGGTATCCAGGATTTTTTTGCCACTTCAACCATTATCCATCTCATTTCATTGTAAAAGTATTTTGCTTACATTAAAGTCAGGAAATCCTTGTCAACATACATACTAAATACACATTAGAGTGGACTTTTTAGGTCGAGTTTCAAAAACCGAAAGTTTTCGCACGAAAAAACATGAGGTTGGCAAGGAAAATAAATATGAAATTTGTTTTTTCCGGATCCGGAAATTCCGAGTGGTTGATCATTTTGATTTTTTAATAGGAAATGTGTTGAAATTGAAATTATTATTTTAAATTTTCAGGTTTTACGACCATGAAACCCAATTTGTTTTAATGAAAACTGAATACATTTACCTTTTTAAAGTGCTCAAAGTGCTGACATAGATTGAAAAACCATGGTACACAATAATATTAAAGCTGAGAAAAATATTGAAATCATCATTTATATCAATATATCATTTAATATCTAATAAAAATAATATTTAATATCATTTTAAATAAAGCATAATGTAGAATTTTTCTAATATATACTTAAAAAAAAAGCTAAATAAAAGATATTAGTGTGATTTCGACATTTTTGGTCGAAAAAGCTCAACCCGGAACCTCTAGGAATCACCTGAAGGCTTTTAAACTAATTACGTATTTATTTATATCTCCAACCTCACATTATTCTGTGCGAAAACTTTTGGATTCATGCATTTCAAATTTTCCATACAACAAAAAGGCCACTCTAATACACATCCGTATATGTAAGTGCATACGACGAAGCAAAAGATAAATCTTAACCACAGACCGCAGTCCAGTTGATTTGCTAATTGCTGAAAATGTCTCCAGATAATCAATGTGTAAGATTTTGACAATTCTTCTCAGGAAGACAATACATAGCAGCATATGTACATATGTATGTGCATACAACTATATATTCTCAAACATTGGAGCAGGCACACAAACAGACCAAAATGTAAAGACGATTTGTATTTCTTACAAGCAGCTCCACTATGAGTGCATACGCAAGGTTATTTTGTGATTGTTTCTTCTCTTGTCCACATCAGTTGGACTGAGACTGAGTTGAGTGTCAGCTGTTTCGATGGCCACAATTTTGATAGCCTGGAGTGAATTGCTGTCAATGTATACATATACAGTTATTTGGGGTGGTTTTGGGGATACATTTATTTCATGAAGGCCGACAGGGAAGAAGGCTATTTTAATATTTTGAGACGTTGCTACTTACTACACACTTGTCAAACATTGAAAGCACTTACTAACTGTCGGTCAAGCTCACCTGCGTTCGACCCATTTAGGCTTTTGTCAATTTGTCAAGTGTGAGTGGACTGTAATTTTGTGGTTTCATTGTGGTGAATTTGAATTGATGACCTAAGTAGCTATCATTGAACTTTAAATGGCGCATGCATGTGACAACCACACACATATTTGGGGAGTATAAATATGTAATTATGTATATCTTTAGGTTTAGTGTAATTTTAAGTTGACCACATAATTAATGTTAATTTAATTTGTGCAAGTGAACCTAAGCAACTGGGTGGTTATGGCGCGCGTCTGACGGGCAAGCGGTTGAGGTTTGTACCGTTTGCCAGAATTCGAAACGCTCGAACAAAGCGTTAAAATGCAACACATTTACAAAATGCCACATTCGCAGTGAAGCGAAAGCGTTGATGTGGCAACAGCTGACAACAAAAAAAATAAATAAAATAACAAAATAGTACCAGAAAAGTATAAGACTTACGGCGCGACATCAAAAAGCTCATTCGCTTTGATCTTCTTACTAACAACGATCATAAACAAACAAAAATAAAATGGCGACGAAAACTACGCAAGTGAATCGTTAAAATAAAAAAAGAATAACCAATGCATTTGGTAACAAAACATAGTATTTACGTATGTTCGTTTAGATATTTCACTCAAATATACAACAATTGCATACGTCTGCGAGTAGGTTGCTTGGCACGGGAGCTGAAAATGCGCAAAATGCATGGCGGCGTGCGACATGCGAAATGCGACAGGCAAAATTATATGGTTATACCTACAGTGGGGAGCAAAAATGAGTATATTGTGATTTTTTTCAAGATTGCAAGGCTTTTAAAGAAATTTTTTTTTGTTACTTTTGGTTAGAATATGGTTCATGCCTTAACCAAAACCATATAAATCAATCGTTCAAGCTTTAGCTTAAGAGCTCAGAAAAATTTAACAAATCTTTCATTAAAAATTTGAACTTTTTAGCCTGAATTTTTTAGTACGCAGTTTTATAGCATGTTAAATTTTAGTATAAAATGTTTTTAATATATTTTTTTTGAGCATGAATTTCCTTTGGAAAAAAATGTGCAAGACCGTTTGCAAATTAAAAAAATCAATGCTAGTTTTTATAAATTGCACTTTTTATATAAAAAAAAATCGCAAAAGCCGTCACTAAAAATATGTAAAATCAACGCTTAAAACTTAGACTTTATTATAATTAAATTTAAGAGGCTACGAAACTGCGTACTCAAAAATTTTATAAAAAATCAGATTAAAAAATCCAAATTTTTAGAGATTTTCTAAGCTCTGTATAAAGTTTGAAATATTGGTTTATATGGCTGTGGTTAAAGCATGAACCATATTTTTTATAAAAAAAAATAACAAACAAATTTAACTTTAAAAACCTTGCAAATATTTCATTAATTAATTACACAGGTTTACAAAAAAAAAGTGTATGCATATGAAACCAAACCTATATATTCCTACTATGTTATTGGAC
Source organism: Rhagoletis zephyria (assembly GCF_001687245.7). Classification (NCBI taxonomy): domain Eukaryota; kingdom Metazoa; phylum Arthropoda; class Insecta; order Diptera; family Tephritidae; genus Rhagoletis; species Rhagoletis zephyria. The sequence goes on along the minus strand of NW_016157823.1, from coordinate 52,938 downwards.
ATGCTGAATGCGAATCCGGGGTCCGTTAGCCTCCATCACGTCAGGTTTGTAGTCAGTTGAAGGTCAAGTAGGGAAAAATTCATTGAATAAACCTGAAGATTCAATAAAACTCATCGGAATTTGACCTTGTGATGACCTTGGCATGACCTCTAGATGACCTTGAGGAATCAAGGGACCCCCATACTCAGTTTCAGCGACAACAAAAACAAAAAATTTTATTTTTATTTTTATTGAATAAATTTTTTGTCCGATTTGACCTTCAAATGACCTCGAAGCTGACATTATGGAGGTCAACGGACCTCGGATTCGGGTTTAGCGAATCTAAAACCTTATATACATATAAGAATTTTCAGGTTTATTCAATGACTTTTTCCCTAACGGACTTCGGATTCGCATTCAGCGTGTCGAATAACATAGGGTTTGGTTTAATATGCATACACTATTTTTTTTTTGTAAACCTGTGTTATTAATTTTTGCTCCCCACTGTATATACATATGTTTGTACACTTATTATATGTAGTACATATGTATGTATGTATATAGACAGCTCATCATCAGCGCATCATACAAAACAACGACTTGACTAATGTGCGGCCATTAAACACGCATACATACATACAGTACATACATCCATGCAAACAAATATGTTCAGTAGCATTCAAATGTCTTTATTCACATTTCAAAAGCACACGACCATATATGTATGTACTTACGTAAGTATGTACATACATCACTGCACAGCTGCTTTTATTTCATACGTACAAACCGTATGTCGCCCCCATCACCACCGGCTACTATCAACCACTTTGCTTTCTTCTTTTTGTTTAGCCAATGAGTTGGTGGCAAAAGCTATAAAAAAATGCAAAATGTCGCCGACGACATTTTATTTCGACAGATTTTCTTGCATAATTTTTCATTTTCTTCGAAATATCAACAGCGAAGAGTGCAGTGGATATTTTTATTTATAGAAAAAAAAATAAAATAAACCAAGTCAGTGCGAAAAAAGTTAAAAAATTCGCAGCTTAACGTACTCAACAATTGCAAAGTGAAAAAATAAATCTTTTCCCCCTTACGCTGGGAAAATTTACTTTTAATTATTTTTCGTTTTTTTTTTTTATTAGCGATTCCCATTGAGTGTTTTCCACCTTAAAGCTTAGTAACCAGCTGTTACAAAAACAGTTAAGAAAAAGTTGCTATTACATATTTCGTTTGTGTGTATTGTAGTGTCCAACGAATTGTGACATCTGATATTTTGCAGCCTGTTGTCTCACACTTCTCTTTCCTCACAAAATAATGGAAGGACACATATATATATATATATATATATATATGTATCTGGAGCAACCTTGGGTTGTCTGTGGTTTTTGTTCGCAAAAAAAACTGTAGAAGATCGTAGTAGAAACCGTAGAAAATTTCTTAAGAATTCCGTACTGCCTTAAGGAAATTTCACACAAGAAAATTTCTTCGAAATTTCTGCAGGATTTTTTTTATAACGAGTTTTTGCTTTTCTTGGGAGCTTCATACTAAGCTTAAGCGCTATCTGTAGCTTTCAAGAAAAACCAAAAATTCATATAAAATTACGCACAAGAAATGTAAAATAAGTTTTCTTTTATCAAAATTTCTTAAATCAGTATGCAGCTCTCAAGAAAAAACGCTTGTATATTTATTTCCTTAAGAAAGTTTACAGCAACAGCAAATCACTTTTACAAGCAACGGCAAATAATGAAAAATATGCCGTGTGATGTTGCTTGTGAGAACAGCCCTTTACAGTTGAATGTTTAGTTTGAAGATCAGCTGCTGAACCTCGAGTTGGAGGCGGAAGATGGATTTGGCCGAGAAGCTCCTCTTATTCGAGGAAACGGGCGCTTCGACTGGAAATTTTGGACCGATTTCTTTTATTTCCTTTGTGAGACGGCCCCTTTTAAATCTACTTGTAAATGAAGACAGAGCACGTGCCGTCAAAAAATTCATTGAAAACCTCTCTGCAGATGAATTGATAAAAATTATTATGGGGCTGGACCATAGAGATCAAACAAATGATCCTAACCTAAATAGATACTTCTCGAATCCTATTAATATTATAAATGTCAAAGTCTGTGGGTTAGAGAGTGTGACCGTATGTTTGTTGTTCTTTCACACTAGAGCGGCTGAACAGATTTCAATTAAATTTGGCGCACAGAAAGGCTACAACCTGGATAAACATATAGAATATTAATTTGGAGATCTGAAACCTTTTTAGAAAGTTAAGGTCAATCAATTAATAAGTTAAGTATAATATTGCAACAACAGGGATAAAAACTATTTATTTCGAAAATATTTTTTAGGGGATGCCACCTGTTTAGAAATTCAAAATCATTTTAATTTACAAGTTAAAAAAATATACTAATATAAAAATCAAATGAGAGAGGTTATAAAAAAGGTGTACCTATTTCGAAAATATTTTTGACGAGGGAGTTGCAACCAGCGTAGGAATTTCAAATCAGTTTAATTGATAAGCTATATAAAATCCTACCAATGCTTTAAATGTGAAGCTTTATATGTCCTTCTTCACTTGGTCCTTCCATTTTATTCTTGCTTTCATTGTCCGCCCATTGGTATAGTCGAATTATCTTTTCACTGGAGTGTCGTCGCATGGATGACGATGCGACAACAAGGCCAAGCCAGCGGAATTGTTGCTATTTAATCCACAGGGAGGTATATCTTGCGTAGAATACTTCTCTCGAAAGCCCTTTAGGCATTCTCATCTTTGTTTGTCATCGTCCATGTATCTGCCCCATATAAAAGGACGGGCATGCTGAGAGACCTGTAGAGCCTGATTTTTGCCCGTCGAGAGAGGGCTCTACTTTTTAATTGCCTATTGAGCCCAAAGTAGCACCTGTTGCTAAGAGTTATTCTTAGCTTGATTTCCAGGCTAACGTTGTTGGTGGCATTTATGCCCGATCATAGGTAGACAAAGTCCTTCACTACTTCAAAGTTTTAACTGCAAACAGTGAAGTTTGCGCGGAAACGCGTGGATTCTTTGAGTTTTGTTCTCGTTCACCGCTAGACCAACCTCTTCAGCTTCTTTTCCTAAGCTGGAAAATGCTGCGCTTACGTCTTTAAGTTTCAGGCCGACGATATCGACATCATCTGCATACGCCAGCAGCATCATTCTTTTTCTATATATGGTGCCGTTGCGATTCGGACTCGCAGCTATTATACCGCTATCCAGCACCAGATTAAAGAAATCGTACGAGAGTGAATCGTCTTGCCTATAAGATCGTTGGGTCTCAAATGGCGTGGAGAGGTCCTTCCCAATTTGAACGCAGCTGAAGGTTGTGCTCAGCTTCACGCTATCAAAAGCGGTTTTAAAATCGACAAAAAATGGTGTGTGACGATTTTTTTATCTGGTACCTTCTCCAGGATTTAACGTACTGTGAAAATCTGATGTATGGTGGACTTACCAGGTTTGAAACCACACTGATAAGGTCTAATAAGTTGGTTTGTGACTGGCTTCAGTCTATCACATAGGATCGTCGGCAGGACCTTGTACGCAATATTAAGAAGGCTTATTCCGCGATAATTGGGATCTCCCTTCTTGTGGATTGGGCAGAGTACACTCAGATTGCAATCTTCGGGTATCTATTCAACAGTGATATTGCTATTAAGCTGAGCAATTCCACTAGTAATAAAGTGAATAATAAAGTTAGATAATTGACTAGAATACATTGCAATAGCTACGAAAGGGTTACAAATTGCTCTACAGCTTCCGTGCGTACTTCGACATTCGAAGAAAACCTGTAGATATGAACGGTGCTTTTTTTTTGTTTTTCAGTCGCGAAATCGCAATCCGTAATTCGTCCCAGTCGAGTTGTAGAACATCGAGTCCGTCATCTTCACCGAAGGTGCGGGTTTATCACCTCCTCCTTTGCTGTTATCATTCATCAGGGTGGAGGATTGTTCATCGGATGATAGGTCTCGTTTACCTTTTGAGCACGCTATATAGATACGGCACAGTTGCGTTCTTCGGCGGAAAGAGGAATATTGATTTAGATTTGAATGACCCAGCTTTGATGGGAAATCTGAGAGTTTTTTTCTTTAAGGTACAACTGGATTTGGGATCTATATATTCAGAGCTTTTCTGATCACACTGTAGTACTTAATATCCCCAATATAGTATTACAGTTATATTTGTGACTTACGGTACAGACCGTTTACCCAATTTTCTCAATCCAGTAATAGTTGAAATAAATATGTGCCCTTACTTTTTAGGCATCTTTAACAACACATTTCTTTGCGTGCATAAAACCGCTAAGCGTGTAAAATGCAATTAATCACATCAGTACACAGCAATGCGTGCGGAAGGGTGCCATGAGCCATTCGTCTGCATACCAGCATTTCGCAGCCGCTTCGCACTTCTCTTCCATCGCCTCAATCCGCCACGCTGTCGACGTGACAAAAATTTTGCCTGATTTTGTCTTAATTAACGCCAAACGCTTCAATAGCAATAAAATATGTGTGTGCCGCATGTGGCACTGGCACTGGCACTGGCACTGGCACCGGCATATGTGAATAACATTGTTGCTGTTCGTGCGGCTGATGAAGTGCAACGATGCTCTGGATGCTCTGGCGTGATAGTGTGGCAAACACTTGTTTCAATTAATCGGCTTTGCTGCAAATGAGCGCCGCAGCCACCGCTGTTGAGTAGCAGCCAATACGTTTGATATAAAATCTGCACTTTTCTTCTTGCTGTTTGTTGTGTCTGTTGTTGCCGGATTTTGTTTGTCGTCGCGGCGCATCATTCAACGCTTTCAGCATTCACTAACTGCGGCAACAAGCGACAACATGAAATGCTTTCAACTTTTGTCCTCAGCAAGCGAGTCTGCGCGTGTGGGCCCATCAAGTAGCCGAAAATTGGGGCGTGTATGAGAGGGAGGTTCGCTTTTATTTGCCTACACCTACATGTTTATATGTACGATTTCGATACATATTTACCAGGATTTTGGTGTGGCGCATTTCACGCATCATTCACACATTGGCTGCCGTTAAACATTTTCGTATTTAATTGGACCACACACACATGAGAGCCATGAACTGATCTGCGCTGGCATGCCAGTCGCTTGCATTGTCCGTGATTGCGGATCCCACAGCAATTTTTGGCGTCATATCAAATTCTTTGAAAATCATATTTTCAGTGTGACGGTGAAGGGACGGTCGATGTCAGTGAACTTCAAACCACCCAAATCGGTGGACTAAAGATTTATCGCTGTCATAAATAACGAGAGCAACAACAATGTTGTTGAAAGTTGTCATTACAACCGGATCAGCTCCCACATTTTTTGACACATTTAGGTTTCAAGTGAGAATTCGTAATGATTTCAAATGTAAGAAAAAAGAAAATAAATTATCTCACCGGAAAGTGTCAGTATAAAAAGGACTTACTACATTTCGTAGAAAGCCTTTACACTACATTTTTTAAATTTTTTAATAGTTGACAATTCTTTTAAAAAAGTGCGTCTGAAAAAAATCATATACATAACCCTTTTGTTTAAATATGTCATTGTTTTAATTCATATAGCTTAAGCAAAATAAATAGATTGAAATTTGTGAAAGGTGGAAAATCTTTACTCTTAAGACGAAAGCTATTCTATTTTTGCAATCTTCCCTTTAATTGAACTTGAAAAAGATGACAAACTCTTTTTCTGTTTCACATCCATATTGAAATATTTCATTAAATTGAATTTAGAGTTTAAACAGGTGGCAAAATAGGGATTGACTCTTGAACAGATGTTAACTTTTTGCAAAATATTTTCAAAATTAAGATTTCTTAAACTTCAGTCATTAGCCACCCATATTGTAATAAAGGAGTATAACTTATAAAAAAAAATTATTTAATTTTTTAAATAGATGGCAGTGACATTTTTTTTAATTTATAATTAGAAATCGAATTTTACTTTGTAGCAGGTGGCAACGCTCTCAGAAAATATGCTATATATTAATCCAGGTCATAAGCTATCCCCATACGCTATCTCTCAAGCTTTCATATTTATAATTTGAGTAAAATTTCATTTAACTTGTCAATCAAATTGATTTGCCTAAGCTGGTGGCAACCCACTTCAAATACCGTAATCAAATATTTCGCTTAACTTTTAATTAAACTAATTTTAACTTTTTGAACAGCTGGCAGCCCTCGTAAAGAATATTATCCAAATGAGTCGTTCTTATACCGCACACTCACTCACAGACTTTCACATTTATAATATCGAGCCCTAACCGCAAAAAACGTAAGCCAATTTTTTTTTCAAAATTTTCTTTTGATGCAGAAATGTTCCTAGGGCATCTAAAAGCATTTGTGCATCAAAAATGAAATGTGAAAAAAATGTCGCTTACGTATTTTTGGCGGTAAGGATGCGATAAATACAGGATTTCTTTAGTTTACTAAATAAATATACCGATGCGTTCCGCTAAGAAATATACGATTGTGATTATTAAAATAATTATTTCTATAAATAATTTTCACAAAAATCTTGTTATAATTTTAAAACGTTTTTGTACTTTTGAATTTCTTTTATAACTTTGTGCATCCTCCATACCTCCCTCATTTGTTTATAATTTGTTCTTTGTGCATTTGTCGGCACGTGTGCCTCTATTGTCCTTCGCTGCGCCACGGATATTAGTGAATTGATAAAAAATGTTTTCAATTTTCACTATCCGAATTTCATGGTTGTCAGTGTTGTTTTTTGCGTCGATTAGCATTCCTTTGCGGTAATAATGGGCGAAACACGTGCCTTGTAAATGAGCCATATCATTTGTTGGGCGGTGCGTGTCTCGTTGTCTTGTCTTTTACTGAGGGCAGGAGTAAGCAGTGCGCATAAAGTACTGCATAGGGTTTTACTTGTAAAAATGTCGTGAGAAAAAAATATTTTTTTTTTACAATTGAAGAATCACATATTGTCACTTTTATGACCTTTAAAAAATTTTACCAAATTTAACAAAAAATTACCAAACTTATTTTCTTGTACGGAACTTACGATAACACTGATGGATATTTATGGTCCGATTTTCTTCCCACTATTTAAACACTGGGTGGGTACTCCAGGCTATATTTATTTGAAAGAAATATTAGTGGTACATTTTCACAAAATCGTTGATAGCTTCGAACTATTGCTGTCAATAGTGTCATGATCCATTACTCTCTTAACCTTCTCGCCCATGAAAAACCGGTTTCAGATGGTCTGAAAATACTAGTACATGTAACGAGGCTCAATAAGAGCATATCGATTGATTTATGTAAATTATATAGTAGATCTCTGACAAGCATAATTAACATTTTGGCGACACACGAAGAGGCCAAGCGATTGAACTGGGCTTTAAGTATTACAGAAGGTGAATCCGAAAATCAGGCATGGAATTTTCGTACTATTAAACCGATTTGTCATGATGTTAAATGTAATAACATCTACATTACAATTTTTTTGGGTACATTCGTCGGCTTTTAGGTAAAATTTATTCCTCAAATTAAGTTCAATTTTAAAAGAATTGATTTTTCATTACTGGTGGTCAATGCTCTTTGGCTTATATTCAGCATACTTATCGCTATCTTGGAGTGAGAAGTGGCTAAGCCTTTTTTTAATTTTAGAGGAGAACAAAAAAAAAACTTTTGAGATTAACATTCTTCAAATTATTTCGCAAAATTTAGAATTTTACACATTTTATGAACTACATAAATACATATTTGGCAATACTAAAAAATCTACATTTGCGCGAACGTGAAGGCAAATTTTTTCATGACATACATAGTTCAGGCTCTTTTCAGGCCTTAACATATTCTTTAGAAACTGATCTCACGATATCGTCTGCTCTAAGGCTATAATTAAACCATAAGACTTCTAAAGATATATCATTTTTTGCGGTTTCTAGTGCCTATTTCGCTATTTTATTTTGCCTTTTTTATAGGTTTTTAGGTCCTAAAAATCCATTCCCTGGTAATAAATAAATAAACTTTTTAAACTTTCGTAAGTTGCACTTCATTTACACAAAGTTAACCAAGAACTCAAACATTTTTAACGGACTTCAAATAAAGATGGAGGTTATAAATTTTTCGGAATATTTTTTTTTCTTTTTTTTTGTATGCTACCGCATAACTTTGGACCACGTGAACCGATTTCAACAATTCTTTTTTTTATCGGTAAGATGGTACCTCAAGGATCGTCCCGTAATTTGGTTAAAATCCGATCATTGGATCAATTTGACTAGTTTTGTTACACAAATACCACGACCAAAGGCAAAAAATATTGGCTACAAATTGTCATTTTGTTTGCCAGATATACGTTTTATCGGTGCACTTGCACAAAATTCGCATTCGCAAAAGCTCCGCATTGATTTTTGCGAATACGAATGTTAAAATTAATGCGGAATGCGAATATTCGCAACAACCCTGATACACATACAGTGGGGAGCAGAATGAACACACGGTGATTTTTGTTAAATATTTTATTTATTTTTTTAAAGTTAAAATTTGTTTGTTATTTTTTTTTCATAAAAATGAAACTTTATTCATAGCTTAGAAAAATTTATTCAATTGTCTTGAAAATTTTAACGTTTTAATCTGATTTTTTAGAATTTTGAGTTGCAGTTTGGCAGCCCAGTAAATTTTAGTAAAATAAAGTGCAAGTTCTAAGTGCAAAATCGCGTTGATTTTTTGCTGCAAAAAAAAAAAATTATAAACCAACGGGATTTTGCAGCCGCTTAAAACTTGCTTTTTATTATTCTAAAATTTAATGGGCTTACAAACTGCATACTCAAAGAAATTCAAAGAAATTAAAATAAAAAGTTGAAATTTTAATAATGTTATGGTATTGGTTAAAGTATGAGTTACATTATTATAAAAAAGGTTAACCAACTAATTTAGTTTCAAAAACCTTGCAAATATTTAACAAAAATCACCGCGTACTCATTTCTCCACCACGCTGTATGTATACTGTCATTTGTTGGTTTGAAACCAAGAACATGAGTTAATCGATGGCATATGGCACGGTGACCATCCGTCCTTTATTTTAAAGGACAGTCCTTTATTTTAACCCCCTGTCCTTTATAATTTTTGTCAAAATAAAGGACGCCATTTGCCCTTTATTTCTTAAACCGTCCTTTAAATTAGCTTTGGATTTTGCAGAGGTCAATTATAAAACAGAATGAAAACCTTCGTCAGTTTGCTTCGCACCCCACTTAAGGGTCACGAATCCTTGCTAATACTGATAAGAGGAAATTTATGTAAATGCAAAAAAAAAGTTGACTAATATTTAGACTAGGGCTGTGCGATTAATTGATTACTCAAAATTTTAATTAATCATAAAGTAAATAACTCAATTATTCGATTAATTGGAAATTATGATTACTCAAAAGTTCAGTTACTCGAGTAATCAAGATTTTTGATTAACCAAAAACATATATATTTGAGTAATTTGCTTTATGATTAATCAACATTTCGAGTAAAATGAGTAATCAACATTTCAGCTCTTTACATATGTATAAAGTAGTTAAATTTCCTTGATACTTTGAAAACAACGTTTCTGTTTTCAAAAATTAAAACGAAAAATTTTTTTCATATACAGAATGTAAAAAAGAAAATAAGCATTTTCCAAAGCAAACTCTTTTAACGAGCAAAATTATTTTTTTTTGAGTAATCATATTTCAAGTAACTCGATTAATCATCGTTTTGAGTAATCAAAATCTTGATTACTCGAGTAATTGATTAACCAACTTGCTCGAGTAATCGAATAATCGCACAGCCCTAATTTAGACATTTTCCCAGAAAAATTAATATACTTTGAGTAAAATTCATTGTTGACAAAAGCACACGGGAAAGTTGTGCCCAGGATCGTGTTGCACGCTAAGTTTTCAAATCCACTGAAAAATAACAATAAATCTCCGCTCAATTATGGTAAACGCATTGTGGCAGCAAAGGATGGCGAAGTCCTTGATAAGGATTTGGTTTCATTTTTCGGAATCGGTTAAAATCCGGTTACAGCGCCTTTCGAGAAGAGGAACTTGTACAATTTAATAATATAATTAACTGGAAAATATTTGATCTAAATTACCATCATACAAGTTGTATGTTCGTAGTCTAAAATCATTGGGAAAAATGTCCTTTATTTTACGTTCGTTAATATGGTCACCGTACATATGGCTTCCCATATAAAAGATCCTTACATCACTGAATTCGGTTAATATTATATTCAATTCATCTTGCGAGTACTATTTGGACTGTAGTAGCATACATATCTATGTATAATTCAACAAGAAAACTTTAATGTATTAAATATGAACTTCCAGCGTTTCACAGCATAATTAACAAAAACTTTGCAGAATCAAAAAACATTGCAGCATCTAATTGTTTATACATTTTTCATGAGCCAATCATTAAGAAGATCACTATCAACAAATTCATAGGAATATCGAAACGAGATGCAGTCAGTCAAATCAACATCATTAATTAGCACACACTACATATAATATATGCATGCTTGTACAGTATATTCCGTTGAGCTGCACTTACATCCACTGCAAATGGTTTGGTGAACTTAAGCGAAATGTGCAGCAAAGCGGAAAAACAAAAAATGTGATTTGTTTCGTTTTAGATTTTGAAATTTTCTTCAATATATTAAAAATATGTGAAAAAATTTTAGTGCAGGACTGTTAAGCGGAAAAGAGTTACTAAGCGGAAATGCAGCTAAAAGTGAAAATTTCGTACAAAATCCATTCCATGGAGCAGTATTTTGCAAAATTGTGCACGTAAGCGGAAAATGTGCCTAAGCGAGTAGGCAGCTAAACGGAATATACTGTATGTGTATAAACACGTATGCTTTAGTATGTAAATGTGCGTTGAAGTGACTTGGTTAGCTATGAGGAGCACAAGAGTTTTCCAGCAAACGACAAATAAATATCAGTTGTTGGCTGTCAGAAATCATAAGCAAGATCACTTGTCAGCGCAATGTGAGATGACAGACAGCCAACATGTGGGAGCTTTGCTGCTCTGGCAGCAGGAGAGGTCAAGGGTAGTAAACAGGCTGTCTGCGAAGTGAGCGGTGGCATTTAGTTGGCTGTGAGGCAAGTACGAGAGTCTTCAAATGGTTTCGAAAAAAATGCACCAAGTCAAACGCAAAGAAATAGAAAGGTTGTTGAGAATGTCAAATGAACCAAATATTTATTAATGAAGTTGTCAGTGTATGTGTCAATGTCAACATGAGAACACAAAAAAAAAAATTAAGTAAAATAGTAGAGAAAATGAAAGATTTCTTAAGAAATCAGTCAAGCGCTAATCTTAAGCTCCTTCCACTAAGAGGGTCGGCGAAAAGCCAAGACATTCGTTGTTTATAGAATTGTGTGGCTCGAGCATTTCAACGATCATTCAACAATGTTGCATATTACGTTTTTAATACATTTTGACACGAACTTGTGCAACCAAATGTTGAAAATATTAACGAGACCTAAAATTGGACAATCAAGTGGTAGACTTTTGTTTGATTTGTTGTTGATGGCTGAAATGTTGTCTGCGTGCATATATTTCGCATATACGTATGTATACAAACATGCAATAATATTATAAATACATTTGCATAAACATGGCAGCTGTTGCGCGCGAATTAATGAAACGTTAATGGATCTCTACTAAATAAATGTTATATTTATCGCGCTAGTTTTGGATGGCGAGCAAGCTTATCAAAGAGCATAACAATTAACTTGCTTCAGGATAAAATATTCCATCTTTTCACCGACTTCACAAAAAGGAGAAGGCTATCAATTCGTCTTAATATTTTTTTATTATTTATTTTTTACTAGCCGGCCACGTATGAGCGAGGCTTCGCCAACCGCTGAATGTATGCATATGTGTGTACATTTACGCATTTGGAGATAGAGATCATATGCCATCATGTAATTCGTTTATTATCCGTTCAGTAGCGTGCTTAAAATATATCGACTTTCCTTTATACTATGTATAGAAGATAGAAATTTAGAATAGGTGGCAACACAACTCAAAAAATTAGTTGTTATACATGCGAAGGCTATGCTTTTTCATTTGGTATCTAATTTTTTTTTATCCAACGAACGGTGAAGATCTTATAGTTTTTAAAAAGGTGGCAACCCTACTCAGAAATATAATACATTATTACACATCTAGAGAGTAAGTCTTTTCATTTGACAGTGACGGTGCAGAATTAACGGCTACGCTTATTAGGATTGAATATAGCAATTTTCTTAACAGGAGGCAACCCCATTCAAAATATAAGACATTAGTGCCTTTCTAGAGGCCGATCGCTTGCTTGATTTGACACCTCACTTTTTGTAATCCAACGAACGGTGCGGATCTTATAGTTTTTTGGAAAGGAGGTAACCCTATTAAAATTCTAAATAAAAAAGGTCACTCTCCTATCGATACAGAGTATATTAGAGAAAATCTCGCCAAAATTCGTTCAGAAGTTTTCGAGATTTCGTACAAAGAATCTCGACTTTTCTTTATACTAAACATGTATAATAAGTTTTTCATTAAAAACGGCCTCAAGCTCGTTAAAAATTGTTGAATATAATTGTTATAAGGCCATAAAATAACAAATAACAAAAACTAAGCATGTATAAATCTTTTTATGTATGTTATCGCATAACTTTGGACCGCGTCAACCGATTTCTATAACTTTTTTTAAAGCAAATGTGTTACCTCACAGGTGGTCCCATACTAATTCGGTTCAAATGCGATCATTGCATCATGAAGAAGTTAACGATAATCTTAAATTTTTATAGGGGAATTGAAGTCGGTTTTGTTTTTTGACTTAAAAATTTCTTGTTTTATTTGATTTATGTATTTCATTTTACTTTATTTTATTTTTGTTTGCTTTATTTTATTTCACATTTTTATTTCATTATTAGTTAATTTAAAAATTTTTTGAGTTTAATTTTAATATAACACATAAGAACAACTAACTTAAAACAGCATTAAAAATATGGAAGTTATAACTGAATAAAAAAATAAATGAATATTCTACTGACCGTGGGAGTGGAACCTACGGCCTTGCGGCTCGTAAATTAAATAGTCATTTTTTAATTTTAGTCATAATGCACTTTTTAGCTAGCATTGCCTTTTGGTTTGATATGATGAAAGGTAACTGAGTCGCGATCGATCAAAAGCTGCTGGAATGTTGCAAGATTTTAACGCTTTCCTTAGGTAGTTGAGGGATCGGTAATGGTCTGGCGTGCTTTCCACTCGTAATTATACTTCGCTCTATAGTCAGCATCAAGCATGATTCAATAATACAAGGTTCGATAAACTGACAGTTGTCTCTCTCGCACCGCACCCTTAGCAGTGGCAAAGTGTTGCGTCTTTGCAAATTTACTTGGAAAAAGTGTTGCTTTGCTGTGAAATAGAAGTACAGTATATTTTGCTTTGCTGCCTTTATGTTTAAGTGCACATTTAAGATACCTACCCCAAAATGCCCATCTGAGACATTATTTTTAACATTTATAAGGAAACTGCTCCGATAGATGCATTCAACATACCTGCACATTGGCGATAGCTGCCTTAAACATTTTGCAACTAGCATCAATTATCAAATTGTCGGCCGCTGTGGTGCAGTGGCAAGCAGTGCGCGCTTCCACTCCGCAGGACCCGGGTTCAAACCCTGGTCAAAGAAACATCGCAAAAATATAGAAAAAAGGTTTTTTCTTAACAGCGGTCGTCCGTCAGGCAATGGCAAACCTCCGATTGTATTTCTGCCATGAAAAACAGCTTCTCATAAAAATACAATCGCCGTTCGGAGTCGGCGTAAAACTGTAGGTCCCTTCGCCTTGTGTGACAATATCAAGGCGTACGCCACAAGTCGGAGGAGAAGCTCGGCCAAACACTAACATATGTGTAAGCGCCAATCTATTATTATTATTATTATTAATTATCAAAGACAGTATTACGTTTACCTGCACTGGCCTACAATTACCTAATTTTACAAGCTTTTATTTATTTTACTCATATCGCAGAACAACGGAAATGGCTATCAATTTTTCTAGTTATATAGATAATAAGATACCATTCGAAAAAAAAATTCGCTTGCATTATTTTCTACGTGATAAGTGCTTCTCCATTATTTGGTTTCATAGGGATTCGGATACCTTCCTCATTGAAGTAGTAAAGAAAATTCGCTTAAGTGCCTTTTTCGGTTAGGTGCACAAGTTTTTCGTGCAAAGAAGGATGTGCAGCTAAGCAAAATATACTGTATAACATTTTGTGCAATAGGTTTATTTGTATATGTATATGAAGCACATTTAACTGATGAAAACATAAACTGCTTTTAAATTGGATGTTTACATAAATCTCATAGTAGTTTTATTTTTATTTTGAGTCTTTTGCAGTTTTTATATGGCTAAATAACACAAAAATTGCGTAATTCACGTAGATATATTGTAATTTTTTTTAATATTTCGTTTAAAATGCTAGATTTAGTGCAAATACATTAGAATTTACAAAAGGAATTTCACTACTATTTGCCTACTTTGGGTACTTTTCTACTACCATTTTCGCAGCAATGGATTTCATTCCTCCCCTTTCCCCATCCTTCGTAAATGCAACCTTTTGTAAGGGAGTGTCAAACCGCGGCTGTCAATAATTATCTAACCTTGTATTATTGAATCATGAGCATCAAGAATGATAGAATACAAGATTGCACCAATCGAGCTGAGAGCAACTGGCCGTGACGTCAATAAATACCAGAATGAGAGAGCAAGACGAACTCGATAAGAAAAAGAGGAAGCATCGGACAAAAGGCAGTATTGCCAAGTTTTGAATTTGAAAAAGCACCAAATTTTATTGGTGTGTTTTATAGACTTTATATGCATACATAATTTTATTGTAAGGATGCCGATTCATATTAATAAAAGCAATGTTTCTTGCAAGACGGTTGATTTCTTCTGGCATGATTGAAGGTGTTGCCACATATTTTGTTGTCGCTTATGATTGTCACTGTGCCATGATTTTGTTTAAATTTTGGTAAAGTTGCTTACCACACTTACGAATGCTATAAATATTGCTTCCATTTTTTTAAGATTTTCTACTTTGGTGTCTTCAAACTAAAAACAAAAGCACCAAAAACGCGCCATGCACCAAACTCAAAAATTTTCGCGTTTTGAATACCCACTAAATTTGGTGCGAAAAGCATGAAGTTGGCAACAGGGAATGTAAACAAAAGTATTTTATGACGTCAGCGATTAGTTGGATGCTGTCAAAACGATGAAGAGAGGGTTAGCGGTCCGCGAATGGCGCGACCTTTACTTTCTGGATCGTGAGTCAGCATATCAATGCCGCTTATTACCTTTGATTTCTTTCTGTCCTGCCACTTAGTAAATAGCGACTCGTCTGTTAAGGAGGAGTTGCTAAAAATATTTACACTCAGCTGCTTAAGTGTCTTCATAGATCTCGGCCTGGATAATCCTGATATAGTTTCCAACATAATACAGCAGTTCCTTCTCCTCAGACTCATCCGTAAAGGAATTGTAGGCGTTATGATTGGATCATAGTTCTTCCTTCCAGCCACTTTGCTCCAGTATGACTTGAGGGTTAGCTCACGTAAATTACAGTGTTGATATGATCGCTATATCAGGTGTTAGGTTATCTTTAATTTCAGTGCCAATTTCTCCGCCGCAACTAGGCCTATAGGAGGCAGGTTAGAATTTAATCTAAACTCAAACTCCAAAGTTCCGAGGAAAGTGAAAAAAATAAAAGAACAGAAAAGTTTGAAACATTTTTACATTATTTACCAAAGCTTAAATTACTATAGAAATAGGCGCGCTAGTGTTTTGACGGCGAAGAAAGACGCGTAAACACAGGCCAAGGAATGTCACTTCAGCATCATTCCAAAAAAAACTCTTAAGGAAATTTACATACTGTTACTTAGGGTTTACACCCGCAAACATAGTCGACCGCGAAAATAAGTTTACGGGTTTTCTTCGCCGTCAAATATTTTAACGCATCTTTCTTCGCCGTCTATGTTAAGAGTCTATCTGCGCTGAAGTTTTTTTACGCTTTTTTTCGCGGCCAACTTTTGAGCTCAAAAATATTAGAAAAAATTCACCTTTTATTTTCGCATTAAAAAGAAAAGGCGCAAATAACTGGCGTGCTTCTCAAAATACTACGTCAAAATTTATACACTCAAGTTCTAACCCGAAATCGTGCTCGGAGTACCGGTAGTCAGGTCGTAGCATATGCAGACAACATGGCACGCACAGTGTCGGACAATTGTCGAAAGCTTTTATGACAGCTTTTACAGTGGGCCAGAGAGAAGGAACGTGAAATCACCTAAAATTTCTACGCCGATTTCTAAAAGATTCTTCGATTCAAAAAAAGGTGCAGAACAAATGTTCTGCCGAAATCCGCAATAAAATCTTCGTTTCGTTAATTTGTCGTAATATTGCACGTCTTTCTAAGTATTTGTCGCATTAAAGAAAAATCTTATCGCACAAATATTTTTACTGGATCAAATTTACATTTTCACAAAAACACATTTTTTGACACCTTTCTAGGTATATCGCATCATAAGTTTTCGAAAACAAATTACAAAAAATCATTCACTCCCACAAAATAAAAACACTTTTTTTTAAAAACGTGGTTTTTATAGTGAATTATAGAGAGAGATGGTATGATTTTAAGTTCCTAATTGATTGGACTTCGCTATGTAAATCAACTTTAAAAAAAGTCAACTATTTATAACTAAAATAACTTTGGGACAATCATTAGCACCTTGCATATATAAATATTATGTCCGTTTTTTCGCTTTAAAACGACGTTAAGATAAAGTCTCTGCGATTAGTAAAACCCGAGATGATTGATCAGAATCACGAAAAAATCCAAGCTCTGACAGACCACATCAAGCCCTAACCGCCAAACAAATGTAAGCGGATTTTTTATTTTTTTTCAAAATTTTATTTTTGATTCTGAAGTGTCCCTAGAGCATCTGCATGCATTTCTGCATAAAATAATATATTGGAAAAATCGCTTACATCTTTTTGGCGGTGAAAGTAAAATCTGATTCAAGCAGTTTTTTTACTGGAAAATGCAGTCTACACTTTTAATCTGCCGTGAAACCCACTAGTAAAATATTCGTTCCCTATCATTTCAAAAATTGTAGTTTTAATATTAAATGCGCAGCAGTATGCAATTGAAATTCACTTACTATTTTATAAACCCGAATTGTATTCATCCATTTTAAATGACAATGGCCGACTATTTGCAACTTAAATTGTGTTACCTATGACAATTTCCATTTCCATTTCTCTCATATGAGTCATCGCATAATCACTAAGTGATCGATCGATCGATCATCGAGTCCGGCTAAGATGTGATAAGTCATAATTCGTTAGAAAATAGTTATTAGCCATTTTTGTGTGCATATACTCGGATAAAAAAAATAAATAACCAACCATTGAAATCTATTGTTAAGCGCGCATAAAAGTATTTGCAGCCGCCCCCCACGAACGACGGCGATCGACGATTGTAAAAGTCGTAAATCCGTGACTGCATTGTTTGCGAGGTGTGAAAATATTTGAGTCGTTATACATACTTATAAAAAGTTTTAAGCTTATGAGTACAAAACTGTTGATCGGTTCGAAAATTATGATTAATGATCAATCAATGCAGCAAGTTTGAATACACGATCGGCGCCGTGTGAGGGGCGATTGCTGAAATGAACTGTGGGCGATAAAAAATAAGTCCGAAAGAAAATGTAAAAAATGCCACAAAGTGAAGGCGTTGCCCATAAAAAAAAAAAACAAAAGAAAAACCTGCGTCACATAAAAGCGTAAACATTAATGCAACAAGTTGTCCTTTTCACATAAAACTATACATTTTTAGGTTTTATTACAAAATTTTTGTTTTCACCTTTTTTTTGTGCCGTAAATAATAAAAGTCATTTAATTTGCTGCAATGAAAACATACATACATACTTATGGTACATGCATATTTTATCTACTATATAAACTTTCTGATATTTCAACATTCGTTTAAAATGCGCCCAAAAGCATTGATTGCCAAAGGTATTTCGTAGACCCAAAATAACTTCCAAATTATGTCCGATAGCCAGCGTGATCAATCAAATATGAATATGTGAATATCTAGATATATTTTATGTGCGTATGGTGTATCCCACATTCTCGTAAGCAGGCGTCTGTACATCATCCATACATACATATTAATGTGCGTGTTTGCTAGCGGGCATTGTGGAGCGCGCGTAATAAAATGTGACACCTTGCTGGTTGTGAAGCTGGCTAACAATGAAATGATTTGTGGATGCCACATAATAAAAAGTCTGCCGTCGTTTGCTGCAGGCAACAGCTTAACACGCAGGTACATTTGTATGTGCAGACGGTTGAAGACAAGTAATCATTAGTTGAGCGAACGCGAACTGCAAAAGAAATTAAGAAAAAGGTTAAGAAATTATAAACAAATATTTTTTTATTGATACTCATTAAAAGCAGCAAAGTGATAAAAGTTTTCTTTTTTAAGAAATTTATGTAGAAAATCTTATAATTTATGTTAGCAAGTGATTGGAGTACACAGTGCGATAACCCGTTTTTAAATGACATTTTAGTGATCGATTTCACGCTTTTGATTTAAAGAAAAAAAATTTAAATTTCCTAACTGATTTATGTGGAAAATTAAAAATGTCTATCAAAGGGTTTTTCCGCCTGACCGAAAGGAGGACATTGATTTTATTTTGCTAAACAAAAGACTTTAGCGAGAAACCCCTAAATCTGAGATCCCATTATCGGCGCAATGGGCCGATTTTCTGCGCATTTCATGTACCGATAAAGTGAGTAAACACAATCTTTCGAAATGCGACTATCTGAACCGAAATTGTGCTGACTATAAACAACCAAAATTAATATTGCTGCACCGTATCAGGCGCGAATGCCCCGATCAAAGTGTTGGCAATTTATTTATTGTTAGTATTAATCAAGCACGGTACTGTGATCATGTTGCACCGATTATCGCCACATGATCAATTTGGCCGATATGCACTATGAAAATTGGTACATATTGTGCCATTTACGCCGATAGTGGGATCCTAATTGTTAATTTGCTTTGCATTTTTTTCATAAAAACCATTGTTTGTAAACTATAATTTCTCCGACCATAAAGATTATTTCTAAATTTAACGAGTGCACTCGAGTAAAAAAAAAGTTGGACGTACTGACTAATCGATCAAATGAAAATAATAAAAATTAGAAATCCGAAAATATCGAAAATGGGATGAAAATAAAAAATCTGCTAACAGAAAAAAAAATAAAAATTTGACAAAAAAATTTTTATCACTTTGAGACAATATTTGTTGGTAAGAAAGACGCTTTTTCATATTTCCTGCTTGCCGAGCACAGGTTTACACATCCAATTCTAATTCACACTCTGGGTAAGGAACTCACATTTATGTCGTCTTCGTGTTCGTGTTCGTCTCGTGTTCGTCTTCGTAATTGTCTTCGCATTCGTCCTCATATTCGTTTTCGCCTTAAGTTGGTCTTCATATTTGTTTCCGTTTTCATTTCGGACTTCATATTCATTTTTCTGCTCGTAGTCGTGTTCGTTTACATCTTCAAAGAAAAAAAGTATCCAGGAAACCAACCAATTTTAAAGTCATCTTCATAAAAGTATATTTCAAAATTTGCTTATGGTTTTAAACTCGGTCCAGCAAGACCGCCAAAACAAAAACAATCTTGAATTCGTTCAATTAAATCCTTAACTAAACCAACTTAAAGCAGAACCCGAAGGAAAATATTAAGGAATATAAACGTACTCTCCTTAAAGAATCAGTAAAAAAAATACCAAGCACAAGAAAATGCGAAATTAACTAATCGCTAGCACACCAATACGGAAATTGTGACGCGGAAATTGCTACCATAATTTTCGATAAATTTTGAAACCTAGAAGCACTCATCATCTACCGAAAAATACATTTCCAATAATGGTTCAGTAGAATCACCAAACGAAGCCGGTCGAAATTTACGTTAGCGTATTAATATATGCTAAGAGTGCCAAGTGCTACATTCATTAAAATTATGGTTACATAGAACTAAAAAATCTTTCGGTATGTTTTTTGAAGGAATTTTATACATTAGTTATCGTTCTAGTTTAAAAAATATCTACCGCAATAGACTCTTCGATTTGGAGGTCGGTTGAAAATATTCCCGTCTCTGCGCCGCAATCCATTTTTGAGCCGTCGTAAAAATGGATACTTCGACGCTATCAGTAAAAATAGAATCCCTCCACTTCTTTCCTGATGGAAAATTTGTGCCGAAGTTTTTCTTGAAGAGAAGCGAAGGATAAATGTAGCCAGGTTTTCCGCGAATGCTTGGGTCGTTGAAAGAATACAGGATCATTGATGACTACGTCCATGCCCGTACGTACGTTCTTTCCCCAATCTAAGTTCCCTCAACCTCAGTGCACTCTGTGAAGCACTTTTCTTGATAAAGAGATCAATCGGTGGGAGATGGCCGATTACGTGATGAGATCGCCCCAGTAATCGCAATGCAGGCTGACCTTTGTATACGGCCTAACGTTGTAGGTATGTAGTTCATCTCTAATGGCGTTTTCGTTTGCCTTCTCATTGTCCTCTTTTTAGTATTTGTGCATAGACGGCAAAGAGAAGTTAACCTTTTTTGGTAGAAACGAAAACGCCATAAGGCTTTCCACCAAACCAGCGAACCTTAAGCAATAATAGGGTGAATCACAGCCTTCTACATTCATAGCATAAGATCAGGTGGTAGGACCCACTTCTTGCCCAGAATTTTCTTGCAGGAATACAGAGCAGCATAGACCTTTTTTACTCGGTGCTATGTGTTTATTTTCCAGTTTAATTTCGGTGTGAGAATGATTCCCAAACACTTAGCATAAGGGGCAAGAGAAAGAGTATGCCCATTTAAGGAAGGTAGGTTAAAATAAGGAATATTTTCCTTTGTAGTGAATAATAGAAATTCGGTATTCGAAGGATTAACGTTGAGCCCGCAGCTAGTGCTCTTTGAAGCCGGATACCATAAGCACTACGTCATCTGCATGCGCGACAACTTTGAGTCCTTCCCTGTTGAGTCGTAGAAGAATGTTATTTAGTACGCAAAGTCACAACAGCGGCGACAGTACTCCGCCTTGCGAAGTCCCCCGTTTTGGATGACTGCTGACTACGCTGTTGCCCAGCTTAGCGTGTACGAAGCATGGTAGGGATCCAGTTTACTAGGAAGTTCTCAATCCCCAGGTTTCTGAGTGTTTGCTCTATCGCCTCCAGGCTAACGTTGTTGAACGCCCCTGCTATGTCAAGGAAGGCCGCCAACGTATATCGTTTATTTTCCAGCAATGACTCTACCTTGTGTACGATCTCATGGAAAGCAGATTCTGTGGAGCACCCTTTAAGTTAAGCATGCTATGTAGTGGACAATTCCCCTTTAACTAGTTTTGAACGAATGTGCATGTCCAGTAGCCGCTCGAAAGGTTTCAGAACAAAAGAAGAGGGACTGATGGGTCTGTAGTTCAGCATTATACATGCTTTGAAAATGCTCTCAAGCCACGAAATAACCCACTACTGGGCCTCCTATAGTATTGCTGGAAGGATCCTATCCAGACCCAGAGATTTTTAAGGAGGGAAGCTGTTAAATGCACATGCAACCTTCTCCCGCGTGATAATTTCGTTAACGACTTTAACGGATGATGCCGCTATGTTGCTATTTGTTCCTGATACCTAATTTAGCTCACATCCTGGAAAATGGGCACGAATAATCAGTTCTCATGTCTCCTTAGAACTATTGGTCCATCCTCCATCTCCCTTTTTTAGGAAGGAAGGATTGCTGTGTTCCTTGGACAGGATCCTGCCCATTTTGCTTTTTGTAAATACTCAAGCTATTTTTATAAGGCTGCCAGCTTAAGTTGAAAGCTTTACGAGACTATTTCTGAGTTCCGAGATCTCCTCTCCACACAATGGAGGATATTGCTTCCGACCCGACCGAAGCATATGAGGCGGGCGACTTTAAAGTCCGATCCCATAGCCTTCACGAATTTGTTGCGATTGGTTTCTTCCAAGGTCGTTAAATTACTATAGTTACCAAGTTTGTTACTAACCACACTGGCGAATCGCCCCCAGTTTGTTCACTTTGGGTTACGAAAAGGAAGGGAAACTTTCTCCGCAAGTAGCAGTCTGTGTTTTAAAGGTGTAAGCGTCATTTGAATATAAACGGTTGAATGAGTCATATTTGAAAGATTTCATTGTGACGTGTAGCTTTTTATTTGTTCGTTTTAGTTTTAAATTACATATGTATCTCCTGGATACCTAGTTTGTTCATTATAATTTTATTATTCAAAAACTGGGTATGAAATTATTTTATAGTACTACGAATAACGAACGTCACGGCATTAAAGTAAGCCAACGTTACGGTCCTTTTGTCGAACATGGAGCTCTCAAAACGATTCAACTCTGCAGAAGAAAAATAGTTACAGCACTTTATATATTCACCTGGCGACATGTTTCAGCAATTTATAATTGACTTAGTCAGTTATCCTCAATTTTGAAAACAGTTGCTCTGAATGCCTCAAGGATCTTGCTTTATTATCCTTGCTGGTGTAGCATGTCTAAATTGAGAGTTAAACTAAGCACAATAAGCCAGCTGCGTAATCGAGTAGCCCAAGAGTGTATTTATTGTATTTTCAAGTATTATTGTCTACGCATAATACTAAATATGTAGGCAAAATGTACGAGAAAAAATGAAAAGATGCATTGTACTAAAGATGCGTGAAAAAATTTCAATGCCGAATGGCAATCGCAAATTAAGTATCATTTGCATGTTGAATTGAATTGGCTTGTTGTAGTTGGTAGCATATGTCTAGGTTGTCAGGTGTATTGAACTCGGTTGAGATGCGTTGAGTGACATTGCACGGTAGGTTACTTAATTATCTTCACATGGCGCTGGTCCTAAGGCTATTTCTCATTAAATTGAACTGCTGAATGGTGTCTGAATTTTTACATTTGTATTTAAAACAATCCCAATGGCTGCTTATTTTGCTGAAGCTGAAATACTTTGTTGTGAAAGGGTGAATGCAAAAATGCCAGTTGCTGTGCTTTATTGAATGTCAAACTAAATTTGAAAAATGCTTATTTTTAGCCAAGTCGAAAAAATATTTTTGTCCTTGAGTTTACTCGTCTACATATTTACATATAAGTCTACATATTTATAACAGAGTAAGGTGAAACTGGAGAAAGCAATTCTAGCTTAATTCAACTGAGAACTGTTGGCCGGCAAAAGCGTAAATTATATTGGCTTATTGCGTACCTTAATATTGTGCATACAAAACCCATTTACGTAGTATATTATAAATATTTCACATATACGCACGAAATAATTCAAATTTTAAATGCATTCATTATACGCACACCCCTCTCTCTTAGCTTCAGCCCTACGTCGCGTACCGCTTTAAGTGTTTGAATTTCATTTCTTCACCTCTGGTTTCGCACTTATACGACTGCCTTATTCTTTGCCACCGTTTTTTTTACATTTTTTGTACACCTTTTTATTTTATAGCCAGCACTTTGAGCGAATTAAGTCCATGACTGTTGTTGCTGCCACTGCAATGGTCAGTGTTGCCAAAGCGACATGTTTTTTACTACCAAAATGTCCTACCACAATCAACCAAAACTTACCAAACATATTTTTAAGTTTTTAATGTATTTTAAATGTCCGGTTTATTAAAAATATAGATAACATACAATTTAGTTTAGCGCCGCGTCCTAATAAGATATATTATGCTAAGCCCTAATTGTAATCACTCCAACCTTAGGCTATTTTAAAAGCTAAGCACTTTGGATGATGCCATGTTCTAAATTTTAGATGGAGAAGACACTCGTTTTAAAATGTGTATTAATATGCGATTCATGCTTCGTGGGCGGGCACATAGATTATACTCTGGGGCTTCCTCCACCAGCCCAGCCCAAAACATACACTCCGCCTCTACAGAAAGACTCCTATAATTAAAATGGTATGTTCACTTGCAGTCACGGAGTCTTTCGGAGTTCCTCCTGGAAGGAGCTATGAATCTCTTTGATTGTCTTATTCGCTTTAATTTCCGCCAGTGGGCAGCAATCTGAGATTATTCATAGCTAGCTCCTAAGTAGTTCTGCAGTGTATCCTTCAGATGTACCACTGAATAGCTCGGTACCATGTAAGAGCATTTTGTCTCCACGCTTTGCGAGTCAGTCAGACTTTCTGTTGCCTTCAAACTCTTCATGTCCCGGAACCCACCAGAGTGTTACGCTATTGTGGGCTCCCGGGTGGTTCAAGAGTTCACAAGCCTTGATGACGTTTTAAAAGAGTCTAAGGTCTTTAACGCAGCCTTAATATCCGACATAATATTTATTCTGGCCTCATTTTCTTTCTACGATGACACTTGCGAACACAGACTTTGATTGCGAAGACCTCCGCCGAAAATTTGGTTGGGTACGAGCCTATTGCCAAACTTTTCTGAAATATTGGTCCAAGTATGGCGTAAAGTATATATGGCGTTCATATTGTATACCGGCAATAATAAGGGTATACGTTTGTACTTAGAAATCAGGTATATTAACATGTTTGCAGCCGCCGTTACACGAACGCACCGTGAAATATTCGAGTGAAAAAGGTTGCTAAAATGTTTGGATATATATATCTTTTATTTTTCGCAAATAACTATTACTCATTGTCACGGAACCTACCAAAATCAGATCAAGCCTGCCAACCTACTAAATGGAAAAAAATCTACCAGTTTTGGCAGGAAAAACCCATGTGTGGCAACACTGGCAGTCGTTTTCATTGCTGTTGTTACTGTTGCTGCTGCTGCTGCCGCCGGAGGTGGTGGTGCATGGCGATGGCAGGTAATGTGAGCGAATTACGCGCGCCATACTCAGCCGCAATGCAGCGCGGAATTTCGTTGCCAAATTACAGGTCGGCGCATTTAACTTTGAGGCCAAGAATCGTGCGCAATAAACATGAAAATTGATCATATTTCTGGCGCGAATTGGCGCTGGCAACACGCGCCGTCACAACAGAGGTGCCACCGCGGCCATTCGCACAAGGCGTTGCAAATGAGGAGCGAGTTGAAGCTGGTGGCGAATGGTTGATATACATAAATATCGTCGTTTAAAGTACAAAACCGCGTAACTGACATTTGCTGACAAAAATTGGATTTGCTCACAGAATCTCTTGGCTCAATCCTTATCCATTCGTCCTGAAATATACTAGCCAGAAATGCGATTGCTTTATGAAAAAGACAACCATTTTGAAATATAAGTGTTTTTACTCTCTAGAAAATAATTTATGCATCCTCAGATAAGCGGTTTTGTTGATACGCGGTTTTTTTCTTGAAACGACGATATGCGATTCGTGTTCGTAAGTGTACAGGCTGGTTGGTTGGTTAGGGCGTAAGGATAATCAGCTCGAAAGCTGTTTACGGCTGTCGGTTCAGTTGGTGTGTACTTCACACACATACGAACGCAACGGGTAAAATTATGTACATATGACGTCGCCTCGTCTACGCTGTTATTAACTATATTATTTCAATTAAAAATTAAAAGTGAAAATGTTTGTGTGTAACATTTACGAGCACTTTTATGAGTTACAAAGAAATGAGGAAGTATTCTTCATGTAAAACCGTGAAAGGTATTAAGTTTTCGGATTTTTAATTAAATTATGAGTTTGTTTTTAAAAATTAAGTGTAGGTACGCGAATCCTTCGTAAGGTATGTAGCCGAGCTTCTTCTTAAATCTTCAACAGTATGTCTCCGGATAACTAGATGCATTGTGGTAAATCCGAATGACATACACATACGATAATGCCCCTGAAGTTCTAAATGAAAAAAATACTAGGCATCAGTCTCTTTAATTTCTGAATTTAAATCAGCTAGTCTTTCAATCGCTGTCGCCAAGTTAATTGTGTGAGCTTAAGGAGGCATGTTTATACGTGTTTAGTATCTTGCGGGAAAACTTCACAACAGGATCATGTGTTTGTTATATCGGGGTCTAGTCTGAATAGGTATTAGTTCATCTTACAACTGAATCTCCTTTTCTTCTATTCGGCGTGATTGGGAACATCAGTAACCCGGCTTCTCGTCGCAGTCCGAAGTCCTGTATTTTTACATGTTTGCAGCTTCGTCCACTGTGTCCTACTAGTATAGTAGATGACCAAAGTGGCCCTGCGCAATTCAAAACCGACCATTGATTTGCATGTTGCTAACAACCTTTTGTTTGCCTTTGCCCCAGGTTCTGCCCGCGAACAACTTGAGAACTAGCTAGCAGCTGCGGCTGTGTGCGTAAAGAAAAAGACGTGTTAAAAATTGTTGCTGTCGATTTCTTATAGGATAGGGTTAGGCTCCGTGCCTTAAAGAAGCGAGAAATGTCGGAGAGGTGGCCGTTTACTTTCGAGCAAAAAGTTGTTTGTGCAATGAAGAGCGAATAAGCAATGCAACAAAACAATCCAAAGATCGATACTGAACTGTTATTTTTGCTCGAAAAAATAAAATTCAAATGTTAATCATTATTTATGATCCGAAAAATAAAAGTTCAATATTAGATAACTGTTATTTTTCAACGAAATAATAAAAGTCTAAAGTTAAATTTATATTTTTGATCGAAAAAATAAAAGTTAAACTTTAACATTCAATTTTTGATTGAAAATGCATCATAAAAATTATAATGATTATAATTATTTATCAACTTTTTTGACAAAAGCATAACAGATACGACCCCTGCTCTAATCAATTTTGAAAAGGTGAAAATCATGTTGGACCAAGTTTTTCGGGGAAAAGCTCTTACCGTTGTAACCCTGATAATAAGCTCATCAAAAGGTTTTCACAATGCCTCTACATGCTGCTTTTCGCATGTTCTCAGCTTATAAAACAGTCGACAACAAAATTACAAATTCAACCACTGAGCCGACTAAACGCGTTGCGTTGTATTCATTCCTGCTGAGGTTTCAGCAAGTCAAGCAGTTTGTGCTTCAAAGATTTTCAGCCGAGATTAGCATGACTTTTATGTATGCTCATTTTTGTTGTTGTTGTTGTTGTTGTAGCTGTCACAAAGCTTAAGTAGACTGCTGCGGCATTTGGCAAGCGAACCTAAACGAATTGTGAAGTAGTTTAACTTACCAGAAAGGGAACTCTGAATAAATAGTGAATGAATGTAGGCTGGGCTAGGCAATCTATGTATGTACATACATATGTATGTATGTATGAACAAGTAGATATCGTTATGTGAGTCGCCATGGTGGCCTTTATGAATTATGAACATTTACGTGTCACCGTCACTGCTGACACTCCGCCAACGCTACTGCCGGCAAGCATGCAATAATGCTTTCGTGTTTTTGTTGCTTAAGCTAATGAAAGGGTGTGCGCAAGGACATAGTTACCTATGCGATAATCATGTATGTACTTTACATATAAAAAATAATATTTTCCTTTTTATTTGTGCTTATTTCAGCAGCAAATTAACATGCAATGGAATTTGCCTTTTTATCGGGAGCTTTGCATTTTTGTTACGTTTATGTCATCGCAGTTGTTGTTCGGTGTTATATGTGTATTAATATTTTTTTCTTTATTCATCACTTGGCTTTTATGTTAGGTTTGCTACTTTTATAAAATGCTTCATTTACCAAGCATTAGTGTGCGATTTTAGTAATTTATGTTCTTTTATTACGTTCAAATAATTTACATATAGTACGTGTGGAAATTCGATAAACAGCTAACACTTTCCGTTTGAATATATGTATGTCGTTTAGCTTATGCATATATGTATGTATGTATGTGTATGTTTATTAAATAAAAATTGGAAGCTTCTTCTTTTTCACAATATTTCTGTAATTTTAATATTTACTCCAAAGAGTTTGACGTTAATACCAACCCGTGTGCGAACTTGTGTCACAGCAGAAAGAGTAGAAGCTTCGCACAGATTAGAAATCGACTTTCTTCAAAATTACAACTTTTTCTGCACTTTGCACTAAAAAAGTTAATACCAACAAACGAAAATTCAAAAAGCTGGCCCAACTGGTTTCTTGAAAATTGTATTAGCTTAGAAAAAAATAATAATCAAATTGAGTGAAAAATGAAGGCTTCAGTGAATTGTGAACACAAAATGCCGATTTTGAACCACTGTGCTTCGGTGCGGCCACTCCCACTTACCTGATTTGAAGGCTCGTTGAAGTCAACACCGTTTGTTCACCAGTATGTGCCACTTCAAGCAGACGTTTGGTTTCGAGAGAACGGTTCGCTTTTTATAGATTTAAATGCGTTTTCAACAATTGCTCAAGTTAAAAAAAACTCCAATGGCAATACCAAAATTGCTTCAGAGGAGACCCCTTTTGTACGACGACCACTACGAATGTTTAAAGGACTATGAATTGCGGGCGTATGTGGTATGTACGGGTCCTTAGTGGGGAATATGCCTCTTTTCGTCATGGAGGAGAAGGACGAGGGCGTGCAAAGAACTCTTCTACGTGCGCTTAAATCACAGCTTTGAGCGCTGCTCCGGTAGCGATATCAAAATCCTTCTTAACGATTTCCAGCGTGGACCGCCGGAAAATTCAATACATTTTTATACATTTCATAATCACCTCGGTAATTGTTCAGCACTATTTGAGGATCATTTCATGACTAATTTCAATCTACTCCGAAGAAGTCTCAAATTGTCTTAAAGTAGTCCTGAAGTTGTTCTGAAAAGTTCGTGAAATTGTCCCGAAATGGTCTCGAACAAGTTTTCGAACGCTACCAAAATTATCCCGAACTAGTCTTGAAATGCCCCTTATTAGCCCCAAAATGATCCCGATCTAGTCTGGAAACGAGCCGAAACTAGTCTCGAAATGGTCCTAAGTCATGAATGAATACCGAAATTCTCACTAAATAGCCCTGAACTACAACAGAACAGAAGCAGTTACAAATTTTCTGTTAGGTTAACGCAAATTTTACCCATTCCGAGAGCTAAGAAGTTCATACATCAAAAATACAGCGCTCCGCTGGCTTAGTTATATCTTACCACTGGACACAAACTCCCCAGCTCTGAATAAGTATTTATAGCGCAGACAAAGAGACCAAGTTCAGGAAGACCTCGGTAAACTTGTCATAAACAATTGTTCCCCTGGGCAACTTCCACAAAAAACTGTTTCTTTTAAAAATAGAAATCGATGTGTTTAGCTATATTCCATACCTAACGATTTAGTTTTTGAATTCAAACAATAGAAAAACTGAAAGGTATTTTTCATTGGCCGTTTGGTTTCGAAAATTCCTAGTTTTCGCAGTTTTCTCCAATATAAGCAAAAATTGTTAACATTGAGAATGATGCCAATGTGTTTACGAATATTTGTTTTGCCAATGCCAGTTTAGCTAATTTTCCTTGGCATAAGTGTATTTTTCTCAATTTTATTGCCATGACTCGCTTCTGCATATTCAAATGGTTTACAACAGACAAGCCGTAACCGCAATAAATAAATGCATTCAGATATATTTTTCGACTAGCCTGAAATTATATATTCCTACAGTTTTACTTTAGATGCCATAAAAAGTTTTATAATCCTTATAAATTAATTAATTTGCCGTATCTGTGGCGTAATTCCATTTCAACTCTGTTTCTTCTTCTTCTTCGTCTTCTTCTGCTATTTAGCGGTGTCTTGTTGTCGTTTTCGGTGTGTGTTTGTTACCTTTTGATTCTCCCTTCTTTGGAGTGCAAAGAGCGTAGGTATGTAGGTGCCCTTTACATATAGAGATTAAAGCCAGCTGCAGTAATAAAACTTGTTAATTATCGTACGGCGTTGAGGTTGTTAACATAGTGCAATATTAAATTGTTTTATTGGTTTTACTGGTTAAAGGTGTTTTTTGCTTCATTACTTCTATTTGTCACAGCGGTATTTTCATGCTATAGAATCACTACTGCATCGAATATTGAAGCTGAGCCTCTATTCGAAGTAATATTTCACTTGAAGCAAATTTTTGTAGAGTCCTGCCTCATATATTCTCATTCAATCCTCATACGATATTAATATTAGAGGATTTGGCGGACATAAAACCTTCCCATGGCCTACGATCCATATCTATATTTAAGGTATGCTTCAGCCTAGTATTTGCTATGCGTTGGCAGTTCGAAGGTTGGGAAATAGGTTACATTATGCATGAAAAGCATGGACTATGGATTCTCTTAGGGAATGCTAACATTGGAGCAAGGGCCCTTGGCTTTTATCTTTCCTTAAGATTTTAACTAGTCAGAACGCTATATATATGTAAGGCTGAAATTGAGGAGCACATTCTATCCTGTCTATGTCACTCCGGGACACGTGTTAGGAGCTCACAGCGTCGCGCTATAGTATAAGCGTGTTTGCAAAGAAATTCCTCATTATACCGAAAATTGTCTTGGGAGCTGGAAAAATCAGGCCTCAGAGGACACACCGAATCTGTGAACAATGCGAATGGGATTTTCAATTAAGAAGATAGTTATTGCAGATTGTATTATCCGGAAGTTTTCCCAAAATTTGTCTCAGGCAGCGCTTCACACCAACTGTGTACTTCAAATTGTTTAGGTTTGTTGGGTTTTCTTCTTCTATTAGATGGAGCCTGTTTTTGAGTGCAGTCGACATATGCAATTACCAGAAGGCACTTGATATTATACCTATTTTGTAACACCAGCATATACAATATTAACAGAATTGAAGCCCTTTATGTCATAGCAGAGCCACCTATTCAAGGCATACGCACTTTAGAATTTAGCTAAGGAAAGAGAAAATAACCCAATGCTTTAACACAATTACATATTTTTGCAAAGGACCTCTCACATGATTTTCATCTTCTTACCTCCGCACCCCCATGACACCTCGAACGCCCTCGGCCCATTTCAATTGTGCCAGCATGTTGGACATCGTGTTAAAAAACATGTTCGCAATTAAGTGATATCCTGCAGTGCGAACATTGTTATTGTACATTCCACTTTGTGGCGCCCTCGACCTGCTTCGGTTTGTATGGCATTCTTTGTACACACACGCGCATACATATGCGCAGAGAAACAAACAACCTCTAAATATGCCTATATTCACTGCAACAGAGCCAAAGTGTCTACAGCAATGGATTTGTCTCCTTGACTTCGACGTTCCTCCTGTTGTTGTGTCATTCCTTTTTGTGGGCACTTTCTGGCCGCTTGGACGGTCGCACATTGCGTGTGGGGCATTCAATTCCGACTGTGACTGAGGCAATGCGCATGCGCTGTATGCAAAACGCTGTGCTAACAAGCACAGGTACAAATTTACATATATTCATATGTACATTGTAGATATGTATAACCAGTTAGGTATGTATATATGTATGCGTGTAAGCACATCTCACCTGGCGTTAACACAAAGGTTGCACGTAAATGACCCAAGTTATCATAAACATGTCAAAAGTTGTAAATTAAGTGCGCAGCATGCCACCAAAAGCAACAACAACATCAGCAGTAGTGCCAGCTACAGCCTAATTCTGGCAAAATGTTGTGTATGAGGTCATTGAAAATAAACTGATGACCGTTTTACTCGTGCCCCGCTTAACGATTATGATAAACGTACCTTTTTCACTTAGAAATATTTTAAATATGTGGTTTCTGCGCCTAAAAGTCTGCTCATTGTGTTATGGGTAAGTGCATGATTGTTCACGTAATTAAGAAATTTAGCACTTGCTAACAAAGTTGGTTTCATTTCGATCCAAAAATAATTTTGAAAACGTTAATACGCGGGCGATGTAAGCGAGTGGTTAGAGATGTGACCCTGCCACTCGAAGGGGCCGAGATTCGATTTCCGTAGTAAAATTCCGACAATCGTTACGCCACATTTTCGCCTAGAAGTATGCAACATGAAAACGTAAGAGCTGCAATGTGTAATCAGCCAAATTTGACAGTATTAGGGGCATGTAACTAGATGTGACATATTGTTAGCCGCGCCTGCTATTTTTTATGAAATCCGGATGCAGCAGTGAGATTCTACAAATGGCTCAAATTCTATCGTTTAAAATATCTAAGCGAATAACATTTGGGCTTTAAAATAAGCAACACAAAAGCCGAAGGGTTGAAATTTAAAATCGAAGGATGTGGATATGTTATGTTTCCCTGGTGGCGCTGTATACTCTTTGGCTTAAGCATTATTCATTTAGATGCTTTTAGCGATTTATGGTGATGATTCCTAGAATCACACTGCTGATCAGCGCATTATCAAAATGGTAAAAAATCAACTAATGTGTGGCGCTATAACGCAACGGGTGTATTCGCGGTGGCAATAAGACTATGTGCCATAATGCGATATGATCCTGCATATTTCCCAGTTGCTTTGGAAATAAGAAAATAAAAGCATAATATATCCATATATCTATACTCCCTGCAGAAAAAAATTATCAATTGATTAAAATAACCAACTTCTAGTTAGCTTTTTTGTGGGAGTTCGATAAATAACTAACTTTTAATTAGCTATGACAAAGCTAACTTTAAGTTAGTTGTAAAGTCGTGCAGCAGACATGCAGACGTTGTCGGGAGTTTGTTTTCTTTACAAGTTTTTATTTAAAGATCCTCATTCAAAAATTACTTATAATTCGCTTTTTTCTTGAAATTCGCAGATTCTTTTTCGTATTCAGGAAAAATAAAAGGAAGATCGAAATTTTACATTATCATTTCGAAGTTATGTCTGACGGTGTTCGAATATGGCACCACCTACAGTAGAATATGTAAACAAATATGACATGTAATAAAATAAATAAATAAAGAAGTAAAAAAATAAAAAAAATATTTTTTTTCTTATTGATATTTATATCTGAAAGTCCTTAGCCTCAAGTTAGTTGACATCTAATGCAGAGGAAACCAGTACTCACTATTTTTTGGCCATCGCCCTTCATAAGTAGTTTGTTACGGCCAAAGGAAGTAGTTAATAAATAGCTACAAACTAGTCCCATTTCATGCAGGGCTATAATAAAACAGTAAATTGTTTGTCTGTTTGTCTGTTTAAACTCACTACTCTCCGGAACTACTGAATGGATTTTAATTGGGCCTTAACTGGTAGTGACCTCGGACGTAACCTAGTGTATACAAAAATTTGACCTGACAAGGGGGCGGGGCACCTCCCATAGGAGTGACATTTTTATTCAGCTATTACTTCGAAACCGTAAGTCACATGACTTTGAAATTTGGTGTATTGACATATGTACATATTGATGGTAGATGCTTATTGTAAAGTAGATATACTCTTGTAAGAGGGGCGTGGCTCATCCTATAGGTGTGAAACTTTTAATCAGCCATAACTCCGGAATCATACGTCACAGGAATTTGAAATTCTGCTTTGCATCGTAAAATATACTTTTGCAAAAATTCGTGCCGACAGACGGCGCCGGAGTCGAGATATTTAGAGAACCCGCCTTTATCGTATAACCTAGATTAACGGGTACTAACTTTATGATAAGAATTTCCTCTGCAAAAAAATTTACCCACAATATAGAATGCGCTGAAATCACGATATTTAGATGCCCCTCTACAAGTTTAAATTTTAGATGACTTAATAAAGCCCCATTATTTAAGTATGCATACAAAGAAGTGCAAAATTGTTGAAGCTCCACAGATATCCTAGGCACATCAACGGGTCATCGGTACCTATATCAAGAAGAAGTGTGCAGAGTTAGAGAGAGCACGGTAGGAGTATCAACGTTTGAACAGGAAAACTCTTTCATCCCGTAGAACAGCAGGATTAGAGAAGAAGATTATGCACTCTCGGCAAACCTTATCTCACAGGTGGAAATAAGAGCTCATAGCATCGAAGGAGATTAGTACTTAACCCAAATGTCATCTCAGCGCTATTTCTGCACTTCAGTCCTTTCAGCCTAGACTAATAATCTTTACATTACAAAACTGTTTTTGCATAGCAACACATGTTTATGCAAAAGTTTTTATAAAGCGTCGCGAAGTAGGCCAGGCTGGTTAAGGATAAATTCCTAAAGGCGCACTCTGAGTCGCTTAATGATTTCTTAAGGTGTTCCTCAGAAAATAATTGTAAAAGCTCCTCTAAGAGTAAGTTAATGATTTATTAGTAACATTTAATGAATATTAAAGCAAAGTAGAGAAAAACTTTTGCTTAACTTTTTAACGAATGATTATGCAAGCAAAACAAAATTTCTCAAAAAAGCATTACATTTTCTTAATTTCTTAATTTCTTTTTTAATTCAATTCACAATTGCAACACGAAAAAATTTTTTCTTTCGAAAGACTGTAGTGAGTTGAAAGACAGTTGCCGGAATTGGCCTGTGTGCGAGATTTTTGTCATTTAGCAGTATATTTCTAAAAATTAAATTAAATTTAAAACGTATATATGCAGTTTTCTTTTTAAAATAATAAAATCAAAAAATTAAAAGAAAAGTAAATTAAAAAATTATAAAGTATATTTAAAACAATAAAATAATTTTGCAAAAATTAAATGAAATAAAAAATATATGGCGCAAAATTTGCCAAGTGTTCAAGGAAAATACTTTATGTCAGCATTTTGTTGAAACTCCATCACGTTGCTGTGGTTACTGGTAACAAATATGTAAAAGATTTTATTTCTAGCGCGGTATTTTGTCGAGTTTAAACATGCAAATTTCAGCAGTTTTTTCTAAGAGTCACAAGTTTTCTTAAAATTCATGCCCATGTCACACTTATGATAGAAAATCAAAAAATGCTAACCTTTCCGTACTTTTTGGTGGAAGCTATAATTTTTTGGAAAATTTTCCTTTGCAAAAAATTTTTATTGACTTTTTATTTTTTCGATAGCTTATTTTCTAAACTTTGCAACGATATATAATTTGTATTGGCCGTGACAAAAGGACTTCAAGTTTTTCATAATAGAACGCCCGAGTGCGTTTTTGTCGACAATAACACAAGTTTCCAGAAATGAAAAAAAATTCCGACTTGCTATATTTTTGTATGAATTTTAATGAAGAATTTCTCGCTAAGTCAGAATACAAAATCAGAATACAAGAAAGTATAATAGTTATTGAGATATAGCCAAATTTCGGGTTTTTGAGATTTGAAAAAAGTGCACTCACTTAATTGCAATTTTCATTGGATGTAGTTGGCCATTCTTAAATTTCTTTCTGTATTAGCAAAGGATATTCAATTTTATATTATCTGCGTCAACAAGTCTATCCAACGGGATTAGCAGTTTAATAGCCACAGATTGATTTATCGATAAGTTTGCATAGTTTTTAACTGAAGTTCCAAAAAATTTTACTTTGGGTGCAAATATTTGCATAGATGCTGTATAGCTTCTAAATTTCTTATCCAGTTGGATTATCTTATTGCAGCAAATTATAACAAATTGAATAGCCCTTCAGCTCCAGCAGCTTTGTCGTTTTTCAGCCGCGTAATTGCTATTCTTCCCTCGTCATAGTCTGGCGGTGAGACAACGACTCCTTCATCATCGACTGGGGATTCGGGTTCGTCTCTTCCACTACTTTAAATAGGGTGGAAAAGTGTTCCATCCAGAATGAAGTACATACATTCCGGTCAACCATCTTTAAGTCGCTTTTGATTATTTTTGTTATAAAATACTAATTTTCAGCCTTCTGCTAACGACAGAAGATATTGTTTGATCAACTTGAAGGCACTTTTTCCGCACTATTTTATGTAATATGATCAAATCAAAAAGTCTAACTCAGCTCACCCTAGTATATGTTTGTATGTACATGTAAATGAGAAAGGCTCCACCAAGTTCTGATTGATTATAAATACCTTTCAACTGCTACCAAGTGTTGATGTGTCGAAGTTTGATATCACAAAGAGATTGAATGACAGCATAAAAGACATGCACTGCGTTAAATTCGAGTGAAACTATTGAAACGCGAAAATAGGATATCCTTTCGTGCTTACAAATGGGGGAATGCCAACACGCCAACAATAGACAAACTTTCTATGCTCACTGCGGGCATTTACCATTGGCGATTAATGCATATAAAGGGTGTGCTTTTGGGACAAAAATTAGATAGAAGGATTTAAGTGTTCACATTTACCTGCGTAGCTAACTAAACTATTTAACTTAAATTGGAAATATTTTCCAATAAAAAATAAAATATTTTATTCTTCCTATAAATTTTGGATTTGCGTCACATTCACTTTATTTATAACACCCTGTATTAGAATGAAATTGGGCCAACTGAACAATATGCATATTCTGCTACAGGTATAACAAAATTGAAACGGGATATAAAATAACAAAAAAAATAAAAAAATAATACATAACAATTTTGAATTGTGGCGGAGTACATCAAAGGACGTCGCTAACAAATAAAAGGAGTGAATTTGTTAATGCGTTGTCGTAGCGCGTGTGCCACCACCTTCTCAGCTACCACTACCCTTGCCACGGCCACTACACTATCATTATCAAGGCTAACAATAACAACAATACTAACACTAAACGTATGTGCGAGTATACATATTTAATTATGCAGCAATGTTTTATTCGAGACAAATGTATGTATTTAAGGCGCAGGTGGTGCAACGGAAGGTGAGAAAGGGTTAAATGTGTTTATTTGTTTATGGGATACACAGCAGGTTTCGCTATTCTGAGTTTATCGCGACTAAAACAGTTATTAGCAAGAAAATTAGTGAGGAATGTTGATTGTTAAAAAGTATATGTGTATTTTTTTTTGGGCATTTGTATTGTTGTTTGTATTAATGTGAAATTTGCATGTTGCCTGCCGATATACAAATGCTGTTTTTTTTTCCTTTTTGTGTAAAATTGTATTGAAGTTTTGATACTTTTACAGGAACGCGAAGAGAGTAAGTCTAAACAATTTTGTAGAAGACACTAAGCATTGTGGGAATCTTTGAAATAAGAACAAATGATTTTAAAGGCAAAAGGCCGAATTAAAAATTAACTCCGGGGTCACCAAATTAAAAGAAATAGATTTAAAACTACATACCTCTATATTTTTTTTTGTCTAATTTGCGCATATTAAGATAGGTAGCCAGTTTCCCGTCTAACTGCTTACTTTTACATACCAAATTTGTAGCACAAAGCAAAATTACACACATAAATGTTTAAAATGATAGAGGCTCTTGGTTAAATCATGCAATAAAGGCATTTTACCAACTTTACTACTCTGGGCTATGTTTTGACGATCGTATTTCTCGACATCTTATAAATAAATAGGCAAACACGTTTTCTTTACTCTCCTTTTAAGGTTAAACAATATTAATAAAACATAAATAATTATGTATTATTAGAAAGGTATTTTAAAGCTGAATTGCAGAAAATTACTAAAATTTCAAATTAGTTTAAAATAAAGCGAAAAAATCAATTCGAATATGATACTAATATAAGTGCCGTAGATGTACATGAGGGGGAAATGCCTCCTAAACGTATGCTTTAATATTGACACTGAATTAACTAAACGTGCTAAGTAGAAGTTTTACGAATTGGATTTATGTAAAATAAGGGCTGGTTGTTCAATGTCCGCTAACATAAATCGGAGGTAGAAGCTCCGGTCAAACACAAAGAAGGGAGAAAGTAAAGTTGAGAAGATGAAAGGGATAAAAGCAAAGATTAAAATGAAAGTAAATAAATCTAAAGATAAAGACAAAGAAGCAGGTAAATTTAAATACTTAATATAATGACAAAGGTGGGATGAATATAAAGATTAAGATAAATGTAAAGGGAAAGATAAAGATGAAAAGATAAAACTAAATAAAACAAGTAAAGAAGTATAAGTTCGGGCGAAACCGAATTTTATATACCCGAAGCAGGTATCAACTATCGAAGTTCCAACTTTCCCTAAACTACCTTTAAGCCTATAACAGTCTTATTTATTGTTGTAGGTATTAACTTGGAGTAACGTTGAACGCCCTCAGTGATTGAAATATCGGAAATTTCGTATATCCGAAAATTACCATTTTACGGGAAGCCGGTGCAATTTTAGTCTGATTTGAATAATTTTCTACGAATTGCTTTTACGTACCAAGGTTATTAAAAGCACCAAGTTTGGTAGAAATTGATAAATCGGTTACCGAGATACACATTTTTGGTCATAAGTGAGCGGAGTCATACCCAAAATCCAAAAATTTATATTTAATAATCAAATAGTTTGCTCAGTGGTCATTGCAATAATCGATTTTGAGTCAATTAGCTTCAGTTGTTACTGATTTATCGCAGTTTTCGTGTTTCTTTAAATTACCATTATATGGGAGGTGGTGTTCAACAAATCTCTTAGCTGGATCCCAAGCAAGGCTCGTACCGAGTTTGGTAAGGATTAGTTAAGCGGCTACTAAGATACAGTATTTCATCATAAGTGGGCGGGCTCACGCCCCTCTTCCAAAAATTTCGTAATAATATTTTACCCATTTTCAAAGCAACCTACCTTGGATTAAGGGCAACCCATATACCAAATTTCGTTGGCATATCTAAGGACGAACGGACGGACAGGCGGACAGACATTGCTTAATCGACTTATCTTTTCATTCTGATCATTGATGTATACATTTGTCTATATCTATCTCGATTATATCTATCTCGCTTCATCGGATTTCGCCATTGTTCATGCTTCGGTCAATTTTTCCTGTGTGCCAACATATCAAGTTTTTCGAGAGAAAGGCGGGAGTTCTCTTTTTTATATACATATCACTCTTCCGCACCCTCTATCGAACACAGTGAGTTGGAAGTGTGGTTCCCCTATACAATCCGTTTGTTAGTTAGAGAGTGCTTTCCGTAAGTATATGTGAGAATCGAGTGACGAAAATGCTATAGTACGTCTCTGGATACTGATACGAGAAGAGAGAGGTAGCCATTAAGCTTAATTAATCCTTTTATGATGGGGCCTATTTTTGTCGACTACCATGTTTTGGGCCCCAGAGAAGTCGTTCAGCCTCAGTTCGTTATCGGACTTTTAGTCATGGAGGCTGAAAATTCCAGTGGTCCCATCTCTTATATTGTCATGCTATTTGAAATCGCTAAGCACGGCAAGGATATTGTCGTGACGCGAAAACACTCATAAGTACCCTCCAAGTGCTCATAGAAGAGATATTGTTCGACGTTTGGTATTTCTCGTCCTCCGTACTGTGAAAGAAAATTAGTGATATGTTGAATACTTAATGTCGCTTTGATGCCATGCGTGACGCTTGTTTAGGAGGCAGCTGTAGTACAGTTGCGGTGATATTAGCCTTAGTATACCCGAGCGCATCAAATAGCTGGGCAGATACACTTTCTTGGGGTCGGAATAGCTCAGGTGCATACTCTGAAATTACTTTTACATCAAAAGAAGGCTTTAGTCCTTCATGCCTATTTTTTATTTTTCTTTTCGATTTTTTTTACGTGTCGTATCACAAACATCTCAACGCAAAACCAAATCCTGGGGAAATTTTTTGTTTAGTGGACACTTAAGCCAAAAACGTCGTATGGGCCTACCAAAGTTCTACTTTGTTCAGGTTTTGCGAACGTGGACGCAAGAGTAGAAATTGAGTAAATTCGAACAACTGTAACTGCATACCCGATCCAAGTGGTTTGCTCTTTTTCCTTTTTTTCCTTTTGCTTTGATATTGCTTCAGCTTGTCTGCAATTATATTTCTTGTACATACATACATATATTGACAGCTTCATAAGCATTTTGCCTAATCATACACTTATGCAAAACTATTATCTTTGCTGCCATTTTAATGAAGTGTGTTCACACAACATTTAATCATCTTACTACATTTCCTTTAAATAATTCCTCATTGCCGGAACAGCATTTCCTCACCATTGTCAACTCACATAATTAACACAAATGACAACAGATATAGAAAATACACAAGCATAAATACATATGTATGTTTATGTGGTTCAATGTACATATGTATGTCTACTATGTAGATTCTACGTGAATGCAGTTTTGAATGTATTTTTGCATATTTAAATGCATTCACACATACTTCCATAGCATACAAAAATATATCTATGCACGTATTCATATTTTCTTAAGTTGCTTGTGTGTATGCATTGTAAGTATGTATTTGTGCAAATGCCTGCTTGTTGCCTTTTCCCCAACACCATTGTCCACTTGCCGCAAGCTCTTCCGACTGTTGACTTTTTATTAAGTGCTGTAATAATTTCTTTCCTCATTTCTTGTGCCACTTCTCCGGTAATTTTTAATTTATTTTTTTTTTTTAATTTTACATATCTAAATATATGTAAGCGTATTTAGTTATGCACGTAGGTACACTTGTTGCACTATTGCTCTGCCATTTGTTGCAGATATTAATTGTAAGCGCAACTTTGACAGCAGTCACTTGACTTCTACCAAGTCGACATACAAGTGTTGCCACCTGTCATAATCGAGTTGCAAATAGTGGTAAATTTGCATTTGCATTTGCGGCTTTTCGCTTCAATTAATGAGTAAGAAATGTGCATTTGTAGCACGAATGTTGTTGCTGCTGTGGTTGCCGCCGTTATATTGTACACTGCAGTTAACAACTTGCGGCAAAAAGCAAATTACAACAATTTCACATTTGTCCCCGCCAACGGCCAGAGCAACGTGACAGTGACGGTGTGTTTTGGTTGCAGCAAGTGTCGGAGCTAGTTACCATTGCCTTACATTCGTTCGACTTTGCGCATGCGTAACATTTGCGGCGGCTGTGGCGGTGGCGGCTTCGTCTGTGCTATTTCTGTAATGAACCTGTTTCTCAGCGTTTTTTTCTATTCCTCACTCGGCGCTTTTGCATTGTCTTAACCGTGTTGCGAGCAGATAGCCTCAAGCGGCAAGTGGTATTTTATGTTTTTTTTTTTTATTATGAATATTTTTCCTCTTTCTATGTTGTTTTCTTGTTTGTGTGAAACGGAACCGCAAATTATTTTAATTTGCGTTAAATAAGCATTGAGGTGGGAAAAAATGATGAGTTCCTCTGTGTGGTGTAGCGAATGTGCAGCAACATTGGTGCAAATTCGATATTTGCAATGGAAATTCATAGTACACAGGTGTGGAAAGCTCAACTAAGTGCATTTTGCATTTCATTATAGCCATCGCGACGATGGTAAGACAAATTACTCACAATATACTCGTACCATAGTATGAAGTGTGATTTTTTTTTATCCTAAGCATTGCATGCTGCGTATTGGAAATTCCGCGCGCGTTAATAGCGCCCCTTGTACGCACTGAGGTGTTAGAGTTGGCACAAAACCTGTGCAATGTTGTTTAGCAATTAATGTTGCGTGTATGTTGAAGGCTAATTGTAATGGCAGTAAACCTGTCGAATGAATGAAAAGTGGTGGTGATTGAAAAACATATCAGGGTGGTCCTTAAAAATTTACAAATTTAAGTTTTGTGTAGAACACCCCCATATTATGTTCTATGTACAAAATAAGGACTTGCACGTAGATTTCAAAAATTTTAAAACAATTGTTAGATGTCGCTATTAAGGTTTGAAATAATTGAACTTTTATAAATTTGACTTATTATTGGAAATCACTAAAAACTCAAAGGCATTGCCAAATGGATCCATTACGCAATATTAAGCTCCAAAGACTGTCATTTGTTTAAGTTTTTTGGAATAAGTGCAGCCATTTTTTTAATTTTTCTTAAATTTGAATAACATTGGTTTACAAATAAAAATCTTGAAAAATACAGAAATTCATGTATAGAGTGGTCGACAAAATTATACCGCACCACATATTGACAAGCTTTAGCCATTTTTTCTTTTTACCTTTTTGTTAATTAATTTTAGTATTTTTTTTTCACAAAAGTATAGCTCATTCTTTAACTCTCCGTCAGACACATGTTTCGATTGGCACATTCGGTACGCATGAGTCTGGCTGGACCCACATGCAAATTGTATGAATTTATATAGAAATTATGTGCAACATTTGTTCAATTAAACTTATTTATTGTATGTTATTCAAATATTTACTTAATTTAAGGGCTTTCTTTTTTATTTTATTATTTAAATACACTGGNCAAAACCCGTGTAAATCTATGCTTGAAACATTTGCAATTTTTAAACAATAAGTAATTTTTAAGCAAAAACAAAACCGATTTCAATTTTATATACAAATTTAAAAGTACCGTTAATGTCTTCATGATCCAATGATCGGATCTAAACAAATTAGTATGGCACCACCTCTGAGAAAAAAAGAATTATTGAAATCGGTTAACGTGCTCCAAAGTTATGCGGTAATATACATAAAAATTATATACATATATTTCGAGGAATTGATAACCCCCTCCTTTTTGTGAAATCGGTTAAAAATCTAAGATATTTTTGTAAAAATTTTGAGTTTTTAATTCGTTTTATAAGAAATATTTTGAGTATGTAGTTTTATAGCCCATTAAATTCTAGTAAAACAAAGTGCAAGTTCCAACGGTTTAAAATTATCCTTAGTTTTTAGATTTTTTTGTCGCATTTGCTTCCGTATAACGAATTAACACAATTTACTTTTATATGAAAAAAAAAAATCGTAACATCTTCGACAAAAAAAAAAATCGAATAATTCAACGGTAATTTTTCGCCACTTGAAGCTTGCACTTTATTCCACTGCAAAATCATTCTAATTAAAAAACTCGACATTTTTACCAAAGGTTGTTGAACTTTTTTAATGTTTTAAGAATGTTTGAAACTTGGATTTACACGGCTTTTGTTAAGAATGAACTATATTTAAAAAAAATAACTAAAATTAAATAAAAAAACAATTAGTATCTTAAAACTTGTCTATATGTGGCGCGGCTATAATTATTTCGACCACTGGCGGTAACGCTCTATACTTTTTTTTGCAGTATACTACTTTTTTCTGGATTTCAATATGCTTCATTTATACGAAAAAATAATTTTTTGCTACAGCATTTTTTTAATGCAGAGAAGCCGCAAAAAGTTACGAGCGTTTTGTATAGGGGAAATTAAGGCCGGTCCACAGAACTTTCGCGTTGGCGTTGTGTGAAATATTTTTGATTTTTTATAAAATGTGGGCAAGAAATATAGTTTTTCATGCAATTATTGATATGAAATATTAGTTTACCTGTCGTTAATATGTTAATTTAGTAGGCAAAGCATTCGCTGCCATGCGTTCATTGTGGCAAACATACTTTTAATGTGCGTTCTGTCAAACCAATGCCATCGGCAAAGCCAACGCGAAAGTTCCATGTAGACTTTCCGAACGCAAAGCGCTCTTTTATAGTTTTTTCTATGCCGACAAAATGTCTGAAATTTTTCAAATTTTAATATTTTCCTAAAAATTAATCTAAAATATAGAAATTTTCGAGGACGCCTTTATTTGTACGTATAAAGAATTAAAGTGGTGTCCAACACAAAATTTAAATGTGGCTAGTTTTAAGGAATACCCTAATGTACTCACATATGATTTGAAATTAAAGTGTCATATAAAGGAGAATATGTATGTATGTATATGTTTATATCGCTCGTTTGTCGAAAGAACGTCACAAAACTAAAAATAAATATTAAGAAAAAAAGACAATAATGCTCTTTGTTAGGAAATAAGAATCAAAAAATTTTGTACGCCCAAATATGATAGGCATTTTATTTTATTATAATATATATTTTTTTATAAATGAATTATATTTTTATAAATCATATGCTTTGAGTCATATGTTTTTGAAACAAATACACCGTAGTAATTTTAAAATTTCAAAATTGTATTTCTCGACAGAAAAATAAGATATTTGAGCTAACTCGCGGCACACAGTGTGCTTTTTTAACACTTCATGCCAATTAATAGTAGCGCCTTCGACAGAATCAATATTTTGATATGAAACAAAATGGCTTTGAAAGCTAATGTAATTGTCTTTCAAGGAAAAATATTGCAATTTAGCCACAATCACTCCTTTACTTAAAAAAAAATTGGTCTAAAATAGTGTTCTTCGAAAAACAAGGAACAGTCCAGCGCCTTCGTCTTAGTCTGCAGGCTGTATCAGAAATACAGCCGCTAAATTTAAACGTAAAATACGTGGTATGGTTAAGAGCATATCCAAGTCCAAAACGAAAGCACAAACTAAGAAAAAACTATCGATAACAAAAGCGATATTAATATCTATAGCGAAATCGATAATAATATCGATAGCAAAATCAATAACAAAATCGATAAAAATATCGAGAATAAAATCGATAACAAAATCGACTACAAAATATATCAAAAAATATATTACAAAATCGATAAAAATATCGACAACAAAAACGATAACAATATCAATAAAAATATCGATAACAAAACTGAAAAAAATATCGATGACAAAATCGATTAAAATATCGACAACAAAATCTATAAAAATATCGATAACAAAATCAATAGTAAAATCGATAACAAAGTTGTCAACTAAACTGATAAAAATGTCGATAACAAATTTGATATAAAAATCGATTAATAATCGATAATAAAAATCGATAACAAAGTCGATAACATAATCGATTACAAAAACTATAAAAATATCGATAACAAAGTTGATAAAAAATATCGGTAACAAAATCGATAAAAATATCGATCATTATATCAATAAGTTCCGAAAATATCGATAGCAAAATCAATAACAATATCGATAAAAATTTCGATAACAAAACCGACAAAGTATCGAAAATTATATCGATAAGTCGCGAGAATCCCGGACATCTCTAAAATCCCGAAAAAGTTCCCAGACTGAGTCTCTGTGCCTCTATCTATATCCTTTTCTCTACAGCTACCTTTATTTTAATCGTTCTCCTCTATCTTCATCTGTACTTTATCGGTATCCTCATCCTCATCTTTTTCTTTATATTTATCTTT
Source organism: Rhagoletis zephyria (assembly GCF_001687245.7). Classification (NCBI taxonomy): domain Eukaryota; kingdom Metazoa; phylum Arthropoda; class Insecta; order Diptera; family Tephritidae; genus Rhagoletis; species Rhagoletis zephyria. Next base: position 8,187 of record NW_016157823.1, on the reverse strand, counting down.
CTTTTTATTTTTATGTTTATCATATTCTTCCGAATAACATAGGGATACAGGGATTTGGTTCAGTAAGCAGAAACTTGTTTTTTACCTGTTTTATTATAGTATAACAAAATCTTTGCGAGTAATATATATATACTCTTATTTTGAGCCTTATATTACAAAATACTTTTCATAATAACTATGGGTGAGAAAAATTTTGAATTCGTAAAAATCTAGACTAGTTCGGTACAATTTCGGGACTAGTTCGGGAATAAGTTCTAAGCTAGTCTCCCAACGGGTTCCGCAACGGTGCAATATTAGTGAACTAGTCCCGAAATGATACCGAAAAAGTCCTGACCTAGTATTGAACTAGTCGCGAACTACATAGTCCCAAAAAAGTACCGAAATGATCTCGAAAAACTCCTAAACTAGTCCCGAAGTGATCCCGAAAAGATTATAAAATGGTCCCATGCTAGTCCTGAACATATCCCGAACTAGTCGCGAATCGGTCCCGAAAAAGTCACGAACTAGTTCGGAACTAGCCCTAAAAATGTTCCGGAATTGTCACGAAAAAGTCTCGTTCTTTAATACTAAAACAGTTGTTAATCACTCCTAACTATAATGAAAAGACATTTGTAATAAAAGATTCAATATAAGAGTCTTTGAACACTTAACAAATTTTACCACGTTGATAAATATTATGAAAAAACTATATATATGTCTCAAAATAGCAGTAAGAATTTTTCTCCTCCAAAATTACTATCAAAATTCTGTTATAATTCTTAGGAAAATGTTGATGACTTTTTCACCATGCAATAACCATTATTCTGGGTTTCTACGATTTAGACTTATTCTTTGTATGTGTTGTTCGAAGGTTTGTCATTGCCTGCCTTTTAGATATTGCAGGCGTTGTTAAAATAAAAGTGTGGGTAGGTTTCTTTTCTGGCGTTGTTCCAAAAAATCCAATTTTGTAGATAATCATAGGTTCCCTTACTTCTTTTCCACTTCCATTTACAAATATCCATTGCAGCAGACCACCCAAAAAATTAGTTCTCCAACATTTTCAACACAATTTTCCGATTGTTCATCATTTAATTTAACCTTTTCTTACCATTCCTTGAGTCTATTTTGATTACTAAATTTAAATAACAAACAGTCAGACATCCTAAATGGTCACGAATGGTGTCAACAGCGCGTATGCAAACTATTGTTTAAGTCGCTTGAATTATGATAGCAATTTATTAAAAATCAACAATGGCCAAACCTACTTAGTGAATGGTTAGAAGGCGAACTTATACACAGAAAAAAAAACACAAATACAGCAAAACCTCACTATTAATAATACTTTTCAATTTATCAACATCCGGACACAAATGATTATGAATGGAGTAAATTTATTAGTCGGAGGTTAAAATTTTAAAAATAAACTAAAAAAAAAAATTCATTCACGAAATGGAATTATACATATAGTGCATGCATACATATGCATGAATGTGTGTAGATACGTATTTACTGATTTAACTTTCAATGTGCTGAATAGAGGCCCAGCATGTGGCCAGCAGCAGCCACCGTGGAGACAAATTTAGTCACAATAAATTGGTAATATTTAGAAGCATACAAATGTCTGTATATACATATGTATATGTTCAAATGAAACTAATCATGTACAGGCACATACATATGTAGCATATACTGGTATTCATTAACTAAAAATTAATTTATACGAATCCGAAAGACCTTAAACTGCTGTCCTCTCGTCTTTTGTGCTAAAATTGTGACAGTAGAGGGGCTATTAGAAACCAACTTGTTTCTTGGATGTTGCTCGGGCCAGACATTGAACCTAAGTCCTTTTGGATGGAACGATGCACCTCTAACAACGCGGCTACGGCGGGTGGCCTCATTTACCTCTGAGTTTAGTCAGTTTTCCTATATAGAGATATTGTATGGTGGAGGACCCAAATAAGGTGCCCAATCTTTAACTATATAGTTAGCAAAAATTATATCCCGATACTTCCGATAAAACCCACAACTTCCAAAAATAAGACAATCGTCCTTAATATAAAAGAGTTTTCAGTATCACAAGAGGTGAATTTTAGAGAAAAACATGTGCATACATAAGAGCCGCTTACTTTGAAAATGGCATAATTCATTTCCATCTTTTGTGCTGGAAAGAATGCATCTGGAAATCGTTCTACAGCCATAAACTAATGAAACAACTTTTTAACTGATGAAGTCGAACTGTTTGAAACACATTTTCTTTAAAATTAATTTAAGGCTATGTATGTGAATTTAACATAAAATTGTATGGGTTTGAAGTTTGTATCCTCTAAAAACAGGATGTTATACATATATCATACACTTGATCCTCTAACGGGCCATTGCTTTATAGGTAAAGAGGCAGAACGGTACATCTAGTCTAGTTGATGCTGCAGAAGCTGAAAAAACTATGAGGAGCCAAGACAGTTCTCTGCCGACGCTCGTCAAGGTCTTGCAGTGGTGAAAGATTTCCAGTCGTGGTATCACAACGGGCCTTCCACGTGTGAAACAGCTTGACACACAACCAGGGCAACTATGGCGACTATTGTCTTTTTACTCACCAGTCTTTCGAAAGACAGAAGTAAGAAAATTATTAATTCTGGCAACTAAAACAATAGACCGTGTGCATAAAATTTAAGCAAATGATTTTTTTTAATTTCAGACCTCTTACACAATTCGCTCAAATATGTAAATTTAAATGAAAGATATGAGAAAAAGCAATTGCTTTGTTTTTATGCATACGGCCAAATTAAATTGAAAAATAAAAGAAAAATTTAAAAAGCCTAAATTAAATCAATTAAAGGGGACTTGAACTTCGGATATCTCGCATAGCATACCAGTGCTTTGCTTTTTCGGCCATTGCGACTATTCCAGCAAAATGAACTTTTCACCATGAAATTTAGCAAGGGAGCTTTTTTGTACGACTTTCGTGCCAGAATAAACAAAATCTTTCAAACTATCTTCTGCCTTTCAATCGTCTTATAAGAGACTTTCAACTATCTTATACGCTTATCTGTAGCGACGGTAGACGGCTTTAAATTTTTCAAACTTCAAAATATTAAAAATTCATAAAAAAAAAATAGCTACTTGCTGCGTGGCGAAAAAATTCGGAAAATCAGATCCTGTTCACCAATGTGAACCATCGCAGTTCTGTTAATAAAACAAAATAACTTAATACAACCTTTTATAAGCTACAAGTAGTATGTATGTATGTACATGTGAGACTCCATGCAAATATTCTCCTTTAATTTTAAAGTTTTTTTCTCTTAATTCATTCGCCAGCTCCTTCACTGCAAGATCATGATTTCGCTATGGTAAATATCATTTGTCATCTATAATTCAACTGAGCACCTCAGTTGAAATGTCATTTTGTTGCAGGTTTTTTAGTTTTTCACTTCTCTCATCTCGTTTTCTTATCTGCAGATTATTGCGCATCATTGCCACTAAAATCGTTCGTATCGCCCTGGTCACCAGCATGACTGTTGCTCATGTCGTTGTTGTTTTTTTTTTTTTTTTGTAGATTTTTTGTTAGCATTATGATTTCCACTCATCTTTTCTTTACACTTTATCGATTACAGCTAATCGTGATTAAGTGCATTCCATTTGTTGCCACACTGATGCCACAAATGATGCTGTTGCTTAGATTCATTGCGCTCGGCAGCAACATGTTGCACACTCATGCTCACGCTTTGGTTGGCCGAGCACATATACCTGAACACACACACAGCACCGTAGAGGCTCTGACAGGCGAGTGGAAGACAAATTAATCGCTACGATCAATTCCGCAATGAGCGTATTGCCAACGCTGCCTGATATCGATCGCTTGGTCAATGGACAGGCAAAATCGGCTACAGCAACAATTCAAGGGAAATTTTGTCAACTCATCCAACAAGGAGACGAGGTTGTGTGGTGTAGTATGCGACTTTGTGCATGTCATCTGGCAACAACAATGTTGTGGTGTAGAATTCTTTTGTTAAATATTCTTTGTTTGTTTTTGTAGGCGAGTTTTGGGCAGCATTTCTTGTTTTATTGGCTGCTTTTTGCTGGCACCGTTTGCCTTTGGCCATTGCTACTCCCGCCTGTGTGTCTAACAGCAAAGCGATTAGCTCAAGTGTCAGTCTGCGCTTTGTTGTTTCACTCGATTGGCCGCCTATACGTCGTTTCACTACGCGTCCGTCCATTTGATGCCTCAGCGTCTGTGTCATTATTAGCTGTATCTACGTAATTTTTTTTCTTTACTTTTTGTCTGGCTTACTTATTCGTTTTTTGGTGTTAAACGGTACGTTTTTTATATTTTTTCGGCGCTCGCCTAAGCGCTAATGTTGCCACAATGACTTGATAAAATGTATGTAGATATGTCTGTGGCTGAAAAAAACACTTAGGGCCGTTTTCTCAAGTAACCTGTAACTTTAAAGCTCACTTTATACTTAATGGTTACATTGCAATTTATAATTGTGTCTAAAGTAAACCATTTTATTATCGGTTTTAAATTGGTTTACAACCAAGAAACATACATACGTCAAAAACCGATAATAGAAATGCTTAACTTTAGACATAGCTTTATTTTTAATCCAACCTTTAAATATAAACTGAGCTTTAAAGTTAAAGGTTACTTCAGAAAACGGCCCTTAAAGCCCTCATATCTAAACGTAATGCGCAGTCAGTCAGCCAGCCAATTGACCAATCGAGCAATAAATGTAGTCGTCAAAGTGTAAGCGCGGATTGAAATGTAATTCGTCATTAATTTACGCGTTAAAAAGGGCACGTGTCAAGAGTGGCGTTGTCTGCGTGCGTTTTAAAGCGTTGTTTGTTATTTGTTTAAAAATGTTTTTTTTTTTGTCTACTCCATTAGATTGCGCGATAAGGCACATTTTTTGGAATTCCAACAGATCAGCACAATCAGACCCCAGCTAAACATTTGGGTATTTGTTGTTGTAAGACAGGCAGTTACTTAAAATTGAAAGTGCTTTACGTTACTGTTTGTTTAATACGCCATTACTACTTTGGCAAAAAGGTCGAAGTGTATAAAGTTTGGAGGTGTAGACGTGAAATGACAAAATGACAAAACTTGAGCCATGGAAACCCCGTAACCGTGGTTAAAATAATGATTAGCTTTGTTCAACAATTTCAGAGCCTAAACAATCTTCGTAAATACGATCGAAAAGTTAAAGCCAAAACTATTTTTATATTCGTTGTACTATAAAAGCTGGCATTTTAGTTTTAGTATTACCATTAATACCAGACAGCACTCAAAGAGCCATGAACCAAAATAATCATGTTGACATAAAAGTAAGACACGATCCGATCTGGTGATATATTAAAGAAGCGCAAGGCGGCTTGCATATTCAGATGGCTTTATATGAACAAATGGCGAATCTTCAGAAAGTTTTAAGGCATCACATTAACCGGAGATCCAGCGGAGCATTAAAGTATTACAAAGGTAAGAATATAAGAACACACAGCACTAAGAAGTCATAGAAGTAGCTGCAATAATGTGATGTGCAGGTACATAACCATAAGGCATCTTAAGTAGATGCCGCGGCCGCTTTAAAGTGGAAGATCCGCTTTAATACCGCGACCTGAAGTTGCATTCCATCCATGGACGTCGCAACCGGGAGATGGCTGCCCTCCCTTATATTTCGACGGAGGGGCAGTATACTCATTTTGCAAACATTAGGTGTGTACTCGTACGCCTAACTATCTAAAGTTTTAGAAAACTTTTACTGGTTTTGCGTTCTCGTACCCCAAAAACTTGTAAAGTAGGGGAAATTGAGAGAGCCAAATGTGAAAGAGAGCTGCAAATTTCTGCTGGAAAAATTTTTCCCAGCTAAAACTTGCAAGTAAGAAAATCAGCTGATCACAAACAAATGTTTGTAAATAAACAAAAGAAAATATGGCCTTTTTGAGTTATTTATTGCAAATTTTATTATTAATGCTAGTATACAACGAAAAAGTGAGTAAATTTAATATGCACAACGTTTGTTGTGTTTATTTTTCGCTAATTTGCTATTAATCTTCAGTTTGTTTACTTTAGTGTGTGCTGACTATGGTTGCCGTATGACATTTTTCATTTGTACCATAATTTACCTTTAAAGATACCAAAATAGATTTAAATGCAACATGCTGAAATGTTGTTTTGCTGAAGTTTTCGGTTTTGGTAGGTTGATTGTTGAAATGAAAATTTTATAATTTTAAAACTACGTCTGTAGCTATATTATTACCTTGTTTTTTGATCAATGATGGGTGTTTGGATGAGATACTCTTGTTTTTGTGTGTGTCACCATGTGATATCACAAATAATTATTAGAAAAATAGCTTATTCATTCCGATATAATTAATTTGTATTTTAAAAAGGTTTTTCTTATCGAAAACTATTCAATTGTATAAAATGCCAAATCAGGGGAAAGTGTACCAAACAAAAAATAAATTGCCAAATTAATCACCAGTGGCAACTGTGCAAGTGATCAGCTGTTTCGAAGGTTGCTAGTTTTTGCAAATTTTGCGTTCTTGTACTTCTGTTGATATTTCGTCTCTTTGAGAGCGAATGCTGCTAAATTCTCAGAACTTTTGCTGCTGGAGAATTTTGTCCTCTCAATACGAGTACACACCTATTAACAGCCACATGTGTGAAACAAGCAGCAATACTCTTGATACAAACGATCCAAAGACTTCGTTATAAAAGAGAATTCGAAAGAATTTTTGGAATGACTATGGATGATGCTAATATCCTACTGAGCTTAGAATCAATTAAGTTTTTTGCTGCTTAGGGAAAACTTATTTTCCCAAGTAGAAGAGATAGACTTACGTTGGAACAAATTATAAAAATTTCATCACTAAGGTTTATCAAATGTATATATGGCCTATTCATAATATAATTCGTGTTGCTATGGACTGGATCCATTTCAAATCATGCATGCAGTCCGATGGTATATCGAGAATTGACTGCTTGAATAAAAAATGAACACGTATGTATTTTTTAAATTTTCATAACCAACTTTGCATTTTTTACGAATTTTTTATGATTTTCTCAAAAAATAATAATTTTTAACAAATTTTTTTTTGCAAACCTTATAGTTGCCAAAATTTTTATGCTATAATGAACACTTTTCGTTTAACAGCATCGCGGGATCAAAAAAACGATTTAATCTTTCCATTTCGAAATAATCTAGGAACTGTAAGTTTTAAATATCCGAGTAATCTAATAGATGAATACATATTTATCCCATTTTAGAAACTCATTTATATATACTTTACACTAAACACCTCCCATATATGTACATTAGGGTGGTCCAAAAACGCATGTGAAAAAGTAACGCTCTCACCCCCTAGGATTGTTCTGTACCGAAAAAAGTACACCCTTATTTTTTTATTTTGAAATCAAAAAATATTTAGAGGTCGCTCAAAGCGCCCAAAGTTTTCCATGTGTTTTATATAAGGAAAAAACTACTTTTCGTTGAAATGGTACATAATAGTTAAAAATCAATATTTTTCTACCAGAAAACTCTGCTTATCTGCAGAAGATTCCCAACAATAATACCCAATAGTTTATTTAGCCATTTTATCATCGCAACTATAATTTATATGTCCGCCAAAAACCCACAAAAGGAACAGTCCAGCGCCTTCGTCTTGGTCTGCAGGCTGTATCGGAGATACAGCCGCTATATTTAAACGTAGAATACGTGGTATGGTTATTGATAACAATATCAATAGAAAAATCGATAAAAATATTGGTAACAAAACCAATAAAAATATCGATATCAAAAACGACAACAAAATCGATAAAAATATCGGTAACAAAGTCGATTATAATATCGATAGCAAAAACGATAAANTCAAAAACGACAACAAAATCGATAAAAATATCGGTAACAAAGTCGATTATAATATCGATAGCAAAAACGATAAAAATATCGATAACAAAACCGATAAAAATATCGATATCAAAATCGATAAAAATATCGATAACAAAATCGATAAATAATCTATAATAAAATCGATAACAAAATCGATTAAAGTGTCGATAACAAAATCGATAAAAATATCGATCATTATATCGATAAGAAACGGAAAATATCGATAGAAAAATAAATAACAAAATAGATCATTATATCGCTAAGTTCCGAAAGTATCGATAAAAATATCGATAACAAAACCGATGACAAAATCGATTAAAAT